>NC_139997.1:59797505-59871550 GCF_964263955.1 Coregonus lavaretus | reverse complement strand
CGTGTAGCTCAGTTGGTAGAGCATGGCATTTGCAACGCCAGGGTTGTGGGTTCGATTCCCACGGGGGGCCAGTATAAAATTTTTTTAAAACTTAAAAAATGTATGCACTCACTGACTGTAAGTCGCTCTGGATAAGAGTGTCTGCTAAATTTCTAAAATGTAAAATGTTTTACTGTGGATATAGATACTTTTGTACCTGTTTCCTCCAGCATCTTGACAAGGTCCTTTGTCCTTTGCTGTTGTTCTGGGATTGATTTGCACTTTTCACACCAAAGTACGTTCATCTCTAGGAGACAGAACGCGTCTCCTTCCTGAGCAGTATGACGTCTGCATGGTCCCATGGTGTTTATACTTGCGTACTATTGTTTGTACAGATGAACGTGGTACCTTCAGGCGTTTGGAAATTGCTCCCAAGGATGAACCAGACTTGTTGAGTTCTACCATTTTTTTTTTTAGGTCTTGGCTGATTTCTTTAGGTTTTTTCCATGATGTCAAGCAAAGAGGCACGGAGTTTGAAGGTAGGCCTTGGAATACATCCACAAGTACACCTCCAATTGACTGAAATTATGTCAATTAGCCTATCAGAAGCTTCTAAAGCAATGACATCATTTTCTGTAAGTTTCCAAGCTGTTTAAAAGGCACAGTCAACTTAGTGTATGTAAACTTCTGACCCACTGGAATTGTGATACAGTGAATTATAAGTGAAATAATCTGTCTGTAAACAATTGTTGGAAAAATTACTTGTGTCATGCACAAAGTAGATGTCCTAACCGACTTGCCAAAACTATAGTTTGTTAACAAGAAATGTGTGGAGTGGTTGAAAAACGAGTTTTAATGACTCCAACCTAAGTGTCTATAAACTTACGACTTCAACTGTATATATATATATATATATATATATATATATATATATATATATATATATATATATATATATATATATATATATATATATATACATATATACATATATACATATATATATATATATATATATATATATATATATACATATATACATATATACATATATACATATATATATATATATATATATATATATATATATATATATATATATATATACATATATATATATATATATATATATATATATATATATATATATATACATATATATATACATATATACATATATATATATATATATATATATATATATATATATATATATATATATATATATATATATATATATACATACATACAGTGGGGAAAAAAAGTATTTAGTCAGCCACCAATTGTGCAAGTTCTCCCACTTAAAAAGATGAGAGAGGCCTGTAATTTTCATCATAGGTACACGTCAACTATGACAGACAAATTGAGAAAAGAAAATCCAGAAAATCACATTGTAGGATTTTTAATGAATTTATTTGCAAATTATGGTGGAAAATAAGTATTTGGTCACCTACAAACAAGCAAGATTTCTGGCTCTCACAGACCAGTAACTTCTTCTTTAAGAGGCTCCTCTGTCCTCCACTCATTACCTGTATTAATGGCACCTGTTTGAATTTGTTATCAGTATAAAAGACACCTGTCCACAACCTCAAACAGTCACACTCCAAACTCCACTATGGCCAAGACCAAAGAGCTGTCAAAGGACACCAGAAACAAAATTGTAGACCTGCACCAGGCTGGGAAGACTGAATCTGCAATAGGTAAGCAGCTTGGTTTGAAGAAATCAACTGTGGGAGCAATTATTAGGAAATGGAAGACATACAAGACCACTGATAATCTCCCTCGATCTGGGGCTCCACGCAAGATCTCACCCCGTGGGGTCAAAATGATCACAAGAACGGTGAGCAAAAATCCCAGAACCACACGGGGGGACCTAGTGAATGACCTGCAGAGAGCTGGGACCAAAGTAACAAAGCCTACCATCAGTAACACACTACGCCGCCAGGGACTCAAATCCTGCAGTGCTAGACGTGTCCCCCTGCTTAAGCCAGTACATGTCCAGGCCCGTCTGAAGTTTGCTAGAGTGCATCCAGAAGAGGATTGGGAGAAAGTCATATGGTCAGATGAAACCAAAATATAACTTTTTGGTAAAAACTCAACTTGTCGTGTTTGGAGGACAAAGAATGCTGAGTTGCATCCAAATAACACCATACCTACTGTGAAGCATGGGAGTGAAAACATCATACTTTGGGGCTGTTTTTCTGCAAAGGGACCAGGACGACTGATCCGTGTAAAGGAAAAATGAATGGGGCCATGTATCGCGAGATTTTGAGTGAAAACCTCCTTCCATCAGCATGGGCATTGAAGATGAAACGTGGCTGGGTCTTTCAGCATGACAATGATCCCAAACACACCACCCGGGCAACGAAGGAGTGGCTTCGTAAGAAGCATTTCAAGGTCCTGGAGTCTCCAGATCTCAACCCCATAGAAAATCTTTGGAGGGAGTTGAAAGTCCGTGTTGCCCAGCGACAGCCCCAAAACATCACTGCTCTAGAGGAGATCTGCATGGAGGAATGGGCCAAAATACCAGCAACAGTGTGTGAAAACCTTGTGAAGACTTACAGAAAACGTTTGACCTGTGTCATTGCCAACAAAGGGTATATAACAAAGTATTGAGAAACTTTTGTTATTGACCAAATACTTATTTTCCACCATAATTTGCAAATAAATTCATTAAAAATCCTACAATGTGATTTTCTGGATTTTTTTTTCTCATTTTGTCGGTCATAGTTGACGTGAACCTATGATGAAAATTACAGGCCTCTCTCATCTTTTTAAGTGGGAGAACTTGCACAATTGGTGGCTGACTAAATACTTTTTTTCCCCACTGTATATTATATATATATATATATATATATATATATATATATATATATATATATATATATATATACACACAGTATATATTTGCGAGATAAAAAAACATTGGGGATTGGAAGTGATGCAGACAATTACATTGATGGAAGTTACAATCTATCTGCAATATTAAAGCTGATCTACCCCCCCCCCAAAAAAAAGTGTACCCCGACTGGGCAAAATTTGCAAACGTGTTGATTATCCCAATTTCCAGTGTGCCTGCCGAGAGGGGCTTCTTTCTCCAAAACAGAGTAAAGACGGCCTCAAGACCGTGCCTTCTTGATGACAAAGTAACGAGGCCGATGCGCATCGCAAGCTGCTCCAAGGAGTTTGACAGTTTTGACTTCCCAACAACAGCAGCTAACTTTGAGCAGGCTAAGGTCTGCTGCAAACACAAGTAAATTAGAGGCAAATTATATGTTAGTCAGGCCTGGTCCTAGCAGTTCTGCTGCCACCCTAAGCAAGATCAACATATGCCGCCCGTGTCATGTATAGTATAACGATTTGGAATGGATTGAGAGAGTAATGATGTGTATCATGCGCAATTGGTGCATTTCAGTTGACCTTATTCAGTAGCACTTAGAAACTAAACATCGTTGCCAACTGTTCACATCGGAGAGTTAAAATGTTGCAATCACTAGGCAGCCAACTGCCTATAGTAGGGAACAGAGTTGTTATCAATAAGCCATGTATTTCACACATGACACGAGTCATGAACCCACGAAAGTTAAAATGACAATAAACATAACATTTATTAACATCATCCAGTAGAACTGTAAAAAGATTGAGATATAATTTGAGTTTTGGAAACAAGTTCTTTCATAAATGCATGGTGCGGGCCTCTTTTCACAGGAGCATTGTAAAATAAGATTCCTCTCAACGAACCAGCCTTAACGAATGTAGTTTATTTACATACGTTTTATAATTTCTTAATTTTGTGGCTGCCTAGAGTGACATCTTTCTACAGATATGGTGCTGAATCGCAGGGGAATGGGGTGGGCCGGCCCTTGCGTTCGTAGACAGCCATGTTTTGTTATTTATTAGGCCTAATTAAAATGTTCATGCCTAGGCTAATTAAATTAGAGAGCCCTAGATTGTATTTGCAAACAGCTGTGTTTTGTTATTTATTAATTAAAATGTTCATACAAATAGCCTATAGGACAGGTCGTTCTAAAATTATATTATACACATTTTATATTTTGAAGTTGTGTTTTATTACTGCATAGGAGAATTGTTCTTCTAGGCTAAATGTATATATATTTTTTTTAATGATATTCATGATTTATAGCAGGGACGAAGACAACAGGCAATGTTATGCTTTTCAATAAAACCTGTTATGTTGGTATAAGAAACTTTGTTCTACTGTATTTTATTACAACTTTACAGGATCAATTCTGTTAAGATTAATTAAAATAATCTAAATGTGATTTTGAGCACCGTGGGTGGACGCCCTAATGCCTTACGGTAAATTAAAATGTTGCTGGTCACGTTGTCCGGCACCACATTTTTCTAACAGAAACCCTGGTGTGTGTGTGTGTCTCAGTCACCAGATCTCAGCCCAATTGAACACATTAAGGGAGATTCTGGAGCGGCGCATGAGACAGCGTTTTCCACCACCATCAACAAATCATAAAATTATTGAATTTCTCGTGGAAGAATGGTGTCGCATCCCTCCAAAATAGTTCCAGAAACTTGTAGAATCTATGCCAAGGCACATTGAAGCTGTTCTGGCTCATCCTCATCGCCCTATCCTTTATTTTGGCTGCTACCTGTATATCCCCTATGGGTACTGGTCAAAAATAGTGCACTATATAGGGCATAGGCTGCCATTTGGGATGAAGTCAGGCTGGCATAAGGGATCAGGTTGGCGATGGGAGATGTCACTCACCTCGGAGGTCGTTCTTGCTGTTGGGGGGCATCCTGTGCACCTCGTTCTGACGGGTGTTGTTCTTGGAGGCAGAGCGCTCTCTGGGCCCCTCAGACTTCACCTCGATCATCAGCGGCACCCACTTATGCTTGTTTCCTACACACACACACACACACACACACACTGCTGTTAGGGAGGCACCTGTCTGTCAGATTTCTACAATGAATGTATATCTTTTTTTGTTGTTGTTGTTGTCGTCCAAGACCAAGCGTCCCTGTCTGCAGTGAGATGCAGGCAGGCAGGGATAGTATGGAACTAGTTGATGTGTGTAGGGGGAATGACAGAGCAGCACTGAACAAGCTGCACTGTAACTTATCCTGCTAGACCAATTAGGTTTTAAAAGGTTTCATGGCTGGGATTGTGAATGGGAATTCTAATCCTATTGAGAGATGAGAAAGAACATCCAAAAGAAATACCTCACGTTTTTCTTGGTTGACTATGCATATTAAACCCCCCAAAAAAGCTATTCAGCCTGAGATGTAGTTCCCCTTGCTGGCCAGCAGGCTGTGTCAGTGGTCTGTTAGTGGAGTGTGTGTGTAAGGCCCGGAGACCACAGCGAGCGCGTTGGACACAAGTGACTCCCAGTAAGAGTGATGTGGCCCTGTTCCTATCTGCTGACGTCGAAAGTGAGAGAGAAACAAAAGATCAAGAGAGCAAGAGAGAAAGCTAAAGAAAGAGAGCGAGAGAAAGAGAGAGAAAGAGCAAGAGAGAGAAAGAGCAAGAGAGAGAAAGAGCAAGAGAGAAAGAGAGCAAAAAAGAGAGCACGAGATAAAGAAAGAAAGAGCTGAGAGAGTGAAAGGGAGCAAGAGCGAGAATGAGAATGCGAGAGCGCAAGAGAGAGCGAGAATGAGAATGCGAGAGCGCAAGAGAGAGCGAGAGAAAGAGCGAGAGAGCAAAAGAAAGAAAGAGGGAGCGCGAGCGAGCGAGAGAAAGCAAGAAAAAGCGAGAGAAAGAGAGCGAGAGAGAGAGCAAGCAAGAGAGAAACCAAAAGCGAGAGAGAAAGCGATAGCAACAGCAAAAGAGCGAGAGAAAGAAAGAGCGAGAGAAAGAGCGAAAAAGAGTGAAAAAGAGAGCACGAGATAAAGAAAGAAAGAGCTGAGAGAGTGTGAAAGAGAGCAAGAGCGAGAATGAGAAAGCGAGCGGGAGCGAAAGCGAGCGGGAGAAAGAGCGAGCGGGAGAAAGAGAGCAAGAGAAAGAGAGCAAGAGAGAAAGGGCAAGAGAGCGAGAGCTATGGAGCCATATAGCTGCCAAAAGGTTGAACGTACGTATTGTTAGGATCGTAAGAAAATCCATAAGTAAATTGCTAGGATCGTAAGAAAAGCCATGCGTGAAACATGAAACGTAACCGTTAAATTAGATCTGTAATGGACATCCCGAGTGGCGCAGCATCGCAGTGCTAGAGGCATCACTACAGACCCTGTTCAATCCAAGGCTGTGTCTCAGCCGGCCACGACCGGGAGACCCACGAGGCGGCGCACAATTGGCCCAGCATCGTCCGGGTTAGGGGAGGGTTTGGCCGGCTGGGATGTCCTTGTCCCATCGCGCTCTAGCGACTCCATGTGGCGGGCCGGGCGCATGAGACTACGGTCGCCAGCTGTACGGTGTTTCCTCTGACACATTGGTGCGGCTGGCTTCCGGGTTAAGCGAGCAGTGTGTCAAGAAACAGTGCTGCTTGGCGGGGTCGTGTTTCGGAGGACACATGGCTCTCAACCTTCATCTCTCCCGAGTCCGTACGGGACCTGCGGCGATGAGACAAGACTAACTACCAATTCGATATCACAAAATAAGGGAGAAAAAGGGGTAAAACATTTATCATTTGATCTGTAAACGTACAAACCCTATGTTACGACTATGAGTTCAATTACAGATATTTTTTATACGTACAAACTTTTGTCAGGAATGTGGCATCTGCAAAGGCCATGAACCGAACGTAGCTAGTCGAAGTTAGCTAGTCAATCAAGCAACTCTAGCCCAGACGTTAGAGTTGCTTTGCAGCTTCCGGTTTCATTTCCAAAATAAAAGTCTAGAGCTTGTTTTAGAACGGAATTTGATAACGACGTTCTATCAGTAGATGGCGTAGTATAGGTTTGGGCGTTCAGCAAATGACTTGTGTGTGAATGATACTATAAAGACACAGAAGATCCTTGTCTAGAATAACTGCCTGAGCTGCAAAGTAGAAAGTAAACATGATATAGGCTAGGCCTATTCCACTAACTCAATCCAATCCAATCAATCCAATTTTATTTGCCACATGCGCCGAATACAACAGGTGTAGACATTACAGTGAAATGCTTACTTACAACCAACAATGCAGTTTTTTAAAGAAAAAAAGTGTTAAGTAAATAAATAAAAAGCAAATAACTAAAGAGCAGCAGTAAAATAAAATAACAGTAGGGAGGCTATATATACAGGGGGGTACCGGTACAGAGGCAATGTGCGGGGGCACCGGCTAGTCGAGGTAATTGAGGTAATATGTACATGTGGGTAGAGTTAAAGTGGCTATGCATAAATAATAAACAGAGTAGCAGCAGAGTAAAAGAGGGGGATGGGGTGGGGTGGGGGGGGGGGGGGGGGGGGCAGTGCAAATAGTCCGGGTAGCCATGATTAGCTGTTCAGGAGTCTTATGGCTTAGGGGTAGAAGCTGTTGAGAAGTATTTTGGAACTAGACTTGGCGCTCCGGTACTGCTTGCTGTGCGGTAGCAGAGAGAACAGTCTATGACTAGGGTGGCTGGAGTCTTTGACATTTTTTTAGGGCCTTCCTCTGACACCATATCTAAATATGCCATGCTGTTGTGTGTTATTTAATGGCCATAGAATTGCATAATTTATATTTAAAATATTATATATTTATATAGGGGCTACTGTGGTGATCATGTAACCAGTAATTGGGAGCACGGACTGTAGGCCTTCTGTTACGCATTTTGACTGTTGCATTTGTGAATTCCACTCTGTATGTAGGCTTGTTATAGCCATTTGCGTTGCACAACCACATCACGCAGAGGCTATATCCATATCAATAAATGAGACAAAACTAAATATTGATTAAGTCTTGGCTATAACCTGTCCTGAGCGAAATAGCCAAGGGGTCCCAAATGGTCAAGACTATATATAGCCCATTCTTATTGCCAGATTTATTTTCCTATCAGCCACTGCACGTGCTTCTTCAACTATTTTGTTTAACATTTATTTAAAGGCTACATTTAGAGGCCTGTGAGCTAGGGTCTCTTTTTAAGGGCAGCCCTATAATAAAAAACAGTTATAAAACACAAATAGAGTTCTAAAATTATTCCGCAAGACACCAGTACCCAAAATGATAGCCTAAATTGCAATGCCTACAAGTTCAAGGCCTATTTTTTTGGGGGGGAATAGGCCTAAATTAAACGTATAACTTTGACGGTGAGAGGCTAAAGAACTCTGGAGAATTTAGAATACACACATGGATAAGACTGTTCTATTCTCTTTGATTTAGTTCCTATTGCAACTCAGACAAATTACTGAACGGAATGAAGAATTAATTAAATGTTCAAATATGTTGGAATGATGAGATCATCCAAATGCACTCTAGCAAACTTCAGACGGGCCTGGAGATGTACTGGCTTAAGCAGGGGGACACGTCTGGCACTACAGGATTTGAGTCCCTGGTGGCGTAGTGTGTTACTGATGGTAGGCTTTGTTACTTTGGTCCCAGCTCTCTGCAGGTCATTCACTAGGTCCCCCCGTGTGGTTCTGGGATTTTTGCTCACCGTTCTTGTGATCATTTTGACCCCACGGGGTGAGATCTTGCGTGGAGCCCCAGATCGAGGGAGATTATCAGTGGTCTTGTATGTCTTCCATTTCCTAATAATTGCTCCCACAGTTGATTTCTTCAAACCAAGCTGCTTACCTATTGCAGATTCAGTCTTCCCAGCCTGGTGCAGGTCTACAATTTTGTTTCTGGTGTCCTTTGACAGCTCTTTGGACTTGGCCATAGTGGAGTTTGGAGTGTGACTGTTTGAGGTTGTGGACAGGTGTCTTTTATACTGATAACAAGTTCAAACAGGTGCCATTAATACAGGTAACGAGTGGAGGACAGAGGAGCCTCTTAAAGAAGAAGTTACAGGTCTGTGAGAGCCAGAAAACTTGCTTGTTTGTAGGTGACCAAATACTTATTTTCCACCATAATTTGCAAATAAATTCATAAAAAATCCTACAATGTGATTTTCTGGATTTTTTTTTCTCAATTTGTCTGTCATGGTTGACGTGTACCTATGATGAAAATTACAGGCCTCTCTCATCTTTTTAAGTGGGAGAACTTGCACAATTGGTGGCTGACTAAAAACTTTTTTCCACCACTGTAAATCATGTCAAATTATTTTAAATTCATATTAACCCCTCCTATAGAATATGCGTTTGGCAAGATTGAGTGATGAGGTACACTACCATTCAAAAGTTTGGGGTCACTTAGAAATGTCCTTGTTTTTGAAAGAAAAGCAATTTTTTTGTTTATTAAAATAACATCAAATTAATCTGAAATACAGTGTAGACATTGTTAATGTTGTAAATGACTATTGTAGCTGGAAACGACTGATTTGTTATGGAATACCTACATAGGCGTACAGAGGCCCATTATCAGCAACCATCAGTCCTGTGTTCCAATGGCACGTTGTATTTGCTAATTTGCTAATAAGTTTATCATTTTAAAAGGCTAATTGATCATTAGAAAACCCTTTTGCAATTATGTTAGCACAGCTGAAAAATGTTGTGCTAGTCTTGAGACTGGAGCATCAGCAATTGTGGGTTCGATTACAGACTCAAAATGGCCAGAAACAAATAACTTTTTTCTGAAACTCGTCAGTCTATTCTTGTTCTGAGAAGTGAAGGCTATTCCATGCAAGAAATTGCCAAGAAACTAAAGATCTCGTACAACGCTGTGTACTACTCACTTCACAGCGCAAACTGGCTCTAACCAGAATAGAAAGAAGAGTGGGAGGCCCCGGTGCACAACTGAGCAAGAGGACAAATACATTAGAGTGTCTAGTTTGAGAAGCAGGCGCCTCACAGGTCATCAACTTGCAGCTTCATTAAATAGTACCCGCAAAACACCAGTCTCAATGTCAACAGTGAAGAAGCGACTCCGGGATGCTGACCTTCTAGGCAGTTGCAAAGAAAAAGCCATATCTCAGACTGGCCAATAAAAAGAAAAGATAAAGTAGACTATTTGCTATAGTTTCTTGTGTGTTCAGACAAACACTTGTTCTGTGTAAAAGCCCTAAGGTCGGAAGACCTGCTGCACACAGCCCATACGGCCTTCTGTTTCTCTTAGCCCTGTACAAACTTAAAGGGGAACTCCACCATGTTTTAGCCTCATATTCACTACCTCCAGCACCAGACCAGCATCTACAGTGGGGAAAAAAAGTATTTAGTCAGCCACCAATTGTGCAAGTTCTCCCACTTAAAAAGATGAGAGGCCTGTAATTTTCATCATAGGTACACGTCAACTATGACAGACAAATTGAGGAAAACAAATCCAGAAAATCACATTGTAGGATTTTTTATGAATTTATTTGCAAATTATGGTGGAAAATAAGTATTTGGTCACCTACAAACAAGCAAGATTTCTGGCTCTCACAGACCTATAACTTCTTCTTTAAGAGGCTCCTCTGTCCTCCACTCGTTACCTGTATTAATGGCACCTGTTTGAACTTGTTATCAGTATAAAAGACACCTGTCCACAACCTCAAACAGTCACACTCCAAACTCCACTATGGCCAAGACCAAAGAGCTGTCAAAGGACACCAGAAACAAAATTGTAGACCTGCACCAGGCTGGGAAGACTGAATCTGCAATAGGTAAGCAGCTTGGTTTGAAGAAATCAACTTTGGGAGGAATTATTAGGAAATGGAAGACATACAAGACCACTGATAATCTCCCTCGATCTGGGGCTCCACGCAAGATCTCACCCCGTGGGGTCAAAATGATCACAAGAACGGTGAGCAAAAATCCCAGAACCACACGGGGGGACCTAGTGAATGACCTGCAGAGAGCTGGGACCAAAGTAACAAAGCCTACCATCAGTAACACACTACGCCGCCAGGGACTCAAATCCTGCAGTGCCAGACATGTCCCCCTGCTTAAGCCAGTACATGTCCAGGCCCGTCTGAAGTTTGCTAGAGTGCATTTGGATGATCCAGAAGAGGATTGGGAGAATGTCATATGGTCAGATGAAACCAAAATAGAACTTTTTGGTAAAAACTCAACTCGTCGTGTTTGGAGGACAAAGAATGCTGAGTTGCATCCAAAGAACACCATACCTACTGTGAAGCATGGGGGTGGAAACATCATGCTTTGGGGCTGTTTTTCTGCAAAGGGACCAGGACGACTGATCCGTGTAAAGGAAAGAATGAATGGGGCCATGTATCGTGAGATTTTGAGTTAAAACCTCCTTCCATCAGCAAGGGCATTGAAGATGAAACATGGCTGGGTCTTTCAGCATGACAATGATCCCAAACACACCGCCCGGGCAACGAAGGAGTGGCTTCGTAAGAAGCATTTCAAGGTCCTGGAGTGGCCTAGCCAGTCTCCAGATCTCAACCCCATAGAAAATCTTTGGAGGGAGTGTTGCCCAGCGACAGCCCCAAAACATCACTGCTCTAGAGGAGGTCTGCATGGAGGAATGGGCCAAAATACCAGCAACAGTGTGTGAAAACCTTGTGAAGACTTACAGAAAACGTTTGACCTGTGTCATTGCCAACAAAGGGTATATAACAAAGTATTGAGAAACTTTTGTTATTGACCAAATACTTATTTTCCACCATAATTTGCAAATAAATTCATTAAAAATCCTACAATGTGATTTTCTGGTTTTCTTTTTCTAATTTTGTCTGTCATAGTTGACGTGTACCTATGATGAAAAGTACAGGCCTCTCTCATCTTTTTAAGTAGGAGAACTTGCACAATTGGTGGCTGACTAAATACTTTTTTTCCCCACTGTACATATGTGACCAACCGGCTCGATTCAGTCATAAATTGAAATTGTGTTTTTTACATTGGATAAAAGTAAAGACTCAGAGCTAGAAAATGTTATAGCATACACTACAGTTGAGGAACAATGGGAAAGTAATTCTGCTTTGAAAATTGATAAACTTATAACCCCACTTTTGAGAAAAAGACCCTTGAACGTTTTAGTGCACCTTCTGGAGAGCTCTTCTTTGTCTACACCCATCGTTCACACCCTCTTAAGCCTTAGCCCCACCCATCTCTTTACGGACATGTGAGGCCATGTGCTAAACACTGAGTACGGTTGTGTAATAAACAACCAAAGATTTCAAGACTAAAGTCTGGTTTATACTACATCTATCGACATCTCTGTATACAGTTGCCATTCATTATTACAGGGAAATAAATTCACAGAGTGAGAGAAAGAGAAAAGAGATCATTATTTACAAGTTAATGGCAAGATAATTACAGAAAATAGCTTACGGTTGTGAGTGTGACTAAATAAAAGCAGGGCATTTTAGAATGTTGACACTGTCTAATTGGCCTAACGTTTGATCCTAATTTGACTTTGGTACAGGTCATGTTGTTCCTCACATTACTGTCTCTGGTAAACACACACTATATAAAATAAAATCTATGTTTATTTGTCACATGCACAGGATACAGAAGGTGTAAACGGTACAGTGAAATTATTACTTGCATAGTGGAGTATTTTGTTTAGACATGTAGCTAGCTAGCTAGCTAGATAAACAATTAACCATAATCCCAACTCATAACGTTACTACCCTGCATGAATCTACAGGTAGCTAAACGCTAACCAACTAAGTTCAATGTTAACTAGCTAACATTTGGCTATAACTAGCAATGCAAATGGCTCTGAGATACGAATAATATTACTACACATATCATACACGTAACGTTAGCTAGCGAGCCAGCCAGCCAACGTTAGCTAGCTAGCTAACAGTACACTTGAACTTGCAATGAAAACGACTTCCTGACAAAATTGGAAACTTATAATATCTGAAAATGTAGCTAGCTAGACTCTCTTACCCATATACATGGATGAACACTTCTCCCTCTCTGTCACGTATGCCATGGTTGCCCTTAGTTTGAAGATGTAATCCGGAGACAGGTGTTTTATACAACAGCCTTCTGTGTTCTCTTTTCGACTCCCTCCGCATTTGCAATCAAACGCCTGAATTTTCTCCATCTCCTTAGCTATCATACTCTGCTTCCACCGAGCATTCCAATGATTTCAAAACTCGGTCCTCCAGAAAGTGGAGAGCTATCTTTAAAAAAAATCTGCATTAGAAAGGATTACCTACACATACTGAGCAGCTCATTATAGACAGAAGCGTGCTACATGGCTAGCGCGAAGGTTCCTGTCTTTTTCTGTGGCTAAACCAACTATACTCGTAATTTAACCATTTTATTCGTATTTACAGATGGCATAGAAGTTTGTTATTAAGGCACATGAAAGTTCACATGTTCCAGAAGGCATTTCTGCAAAACAGAAAACGCATTTTTATGTTTTTTTTTATGTTTACGTTCAAATGCCTCTCCTGTGAAGTAGTGACATGGGACATACACCTAGTTTCCTGAAACGAGTCACGTATGTGGAAAAAAAACTGCCAGTTCTGTCAATAAAAAGATAAGAAGAAAAGGTCAATCCAAGTAAAGGAACCCACCTTTCTTCTTCTGTCCGTTCTTCTGAGAGTCCTCGTCTCCATTCTTCTCCTCTCCAGAGTCGTCCGACTTCGCCTTCTGGTTCTCCTTGCTCTCCTCGTTGGTGTCGCGCTTCTCCTTCAACTCTTTCTTCACCACGGGCTTCTTGGGGGCCTGGGGAGTAGGTTAGTTAACACAGGGTACAATATCACAGAAGGTTTACCACCCAGGTTTAGAAGCATCACTTACTGTGCGTCCCAAATGCCACCCTATTCTCTATATGGGCCCTGGTCAAAAGTAATGTGCTAAATAGGGAATATGGTGCCATATGGTACAAACACTAAGACTGCTGATCACTGGTCACACTCACCTACAGTACACACAGGTGAGACTGACCTGGCTACTGGAGCTGCACATAAGCAATCATCATTTGACTTTGGTACAGGTCATGTTGTTCTTCACATTACAGTCTCTGGTAAACACACACTATAAAAAAATAGAATCTACGTTTATTTGTCACATGCACAGGATACAGAAGGTGTAAACGGTACAGTGAAATGGTTACTTGCATAGTGGAGTCTTTTCACTTAGTCTCCCATTGACATTAAAGCATGACTAAGTGAAAATCTGACCGAAGTGGAAGTTAAGATTCCCACTGTAGTGCTCTTAAGGTGCAACTCAATTGTGCATGGGAAAGGAAACCAACTAAGCACAGAAATCCCATTCTATTTATTCTTGCTGTCAATCTGGGACACAACCTATCCTGGGGTTAAGACTAGTGACTAGTGAGTGACATGGGCCATATAGATGGCCAGACTATTTCCTTAAAGACTGTGTTCCAAATAGCACCCTATCCCCTATATAAAATGCACTCCCTTTGACCAGGGCCCATACGGTTCATCATTTAAGTCATTGGTGGTATGAAGTGGACAAGCTCCAGGCAGGACGACCACACAGAGAGCTGCCTACAGACAGTTGCAGATCCTGTGTGTGCAATAATCTTTGCTCTTTTAGTCATGCAGTGTGTGATTTGAGACTTAGTCAAATCAAATGCAAGTTTAGTTCACTTGATGATGTTTGAGCTCACTCACTCAGCTAACACTTCCACTCATCTAAATAAGTTCTCTTTTGGGGCACTTTTTCAAAGCATTCAGTTGAAGGGTTAGTTTTGCAAGAATAGGCTAGTTTCCTAGCTTCACACACTTTATCTACACTCACTTCAAAATGTGGTAGGATGTATTTTTAAAAAACTTGTCACAAATGAAGTAATCTACAAAAAACCCTGTCACCTTTTTAGCAAGGACAGCCCTAATGACGTACTGCACTAGGGTCTTACTTGGACATCCATTCAAATGTGATCGATAACTAAATCGCTATACAAACCCATGCAATCACACTCAAATAGAAGATGAACTGTATACTTTTCTGTATCTGAATTGGAACCAGAATAGCTGTTCACATTAAGCATAAATGAGTAACTACCGGAAAACCAATAGCCTAAATAGGTAGTTCATGGCCATTGAGCCGTGAATACCTAATATAATGCTAATTTCACAACAGTAGCAGGCATTTCCACCATTATACTCCTTCTGGACATCCACAGACAGCTGGTTGCACAGACCCACATTACGACGACTACTTGACTAAACAATTTCATTGTGAGTCTCCATTGATTGGTAGTTCTGTTCAAACCACGAGTAGGCTTAGTCAGGGTCTGTGCAACCGTCTCCCCATTATTATTAATTCCCCAGCAAGCTTTTGATTGGTTAACATCACCCCAGGTTGCAGGCCATACCACTAAACTCCTCCTGAGTAAGTATCCTTAGTTTTCATTCAGGTTATATGGAGCCAGGAGGCCGGAAACTCCCAAGCCCAGGCTGCTCCAGGTCCCTGTGGAGGGTGAACTTACTGGGGATCTCCGTGTGGAGCCCACTTCTCTGACCTGCCTGACGGGCATGGGGCATGACACAGTCCGATTCACAACCTCAATCTGAGCAGATGGGACAGAAGGGAGGCTTTTTTAGGACAAAAGGGCGCCTGGAGGAAAATAACAGTTTTGCCATTTCAACAATGGCACACATGACAATGACAGATTATGATGATGATGACATGTGTGTGTGTGTTTAATGCCTTGTAATGGGAGTGTGTATTGAAAATTGTATGGAATCAGTCATGGTTATGAGATTGTGTTGGTGGCGAAAATGTGCTTATGAAATGTGCTCTAAACTAAAGGGTAAGAAGAATCCTGAATCATTCTATGGGCAGAACTCTATACAATGTGTTATCATTCTACAGGCAGGATTTTAAACACTGTATTCTCATTCTGTGGACAGGAAGGATACTCAGAAGTTTCTAAAGAAGATAGGTGTCTGGGGAGGGTTGTTGTGATACTGGCACCCAAACACAGATCCTCCAACCATAACACTGGGGACACAGTAAACTACATTCACAAAACTAAACACTACAAAAACAACATTTAACCAACACCTTCACAGCCCTAGTACCTTTTTGGGAAAAACGGCAACTATATTAAGTTCAACATTTTTGATACCAAATTCTCAGTTACAACATTTTAAGAGTAACTGACTGATTTAGCTTTGTTAGAAAGGTTTGGTTGCCGACAGCTCCCAGAATAGCAGGAGATGTCCGGGGGTGACGATGGGGCGTATTGTGGGGGATCCCTAAAAAGGACATCCCTCTTATAGGGACCCGTCCAGGCCTGGTTATTCCTGGCTGAAACCTACATCTCCTCAGGCCTGTGCTCTCTTGGCAGAACGTACGCAGCAGCCCCCCCTCACCTCGCCCCCTGCTTGTCTAAAAAAAGGTCCTGGCGGACAGAAATAGCCTGCGGGGTTATGCTACTGTAAGAGGCCACAAATGAGTCGCATCCTCTGTCCGTGGGACCAACTGACCCATCACCTCGGAAAATGGAGGACGGGATGGATGGATGCATCAGGTGCACTGCTAGATGCAGAGATAGAGTCCAGAACTGAGCTGGGCTTTTGAGTCCCTATACCCATCTCAGGTGTGTATTTAAGTCTGCAGTGCTGATGATCTCTCAGGTAGGGTTATTCCCTCTCAGATGGAGAGAGGGGTATTTTTCTACCTGCAGGGCCGTAGTGAAGTGTTCTCTCAAACAGACTATTTTCTCACATATGTTGGGAATAGGGTGCCATTTGGGACCGAAACTAACGCTCCTGTGTGCACCCTAAAGTAGATCTACAGTGTGCTAACTAAGGCTAAGCAGAATGACCTCAGAGACAAAGAGCCAGTCGAGTCACTCGTCTGAGCACGCTCTACAATTACACCCCAACACAAAACACCCAGATCAGCATCATAAACCGAGGGGAAAAGAGCGCCAACGTTCATTTACATCTCTTCCTCATCATCATGACTCCAAACCCGCCTGGTCTGCACACCCAGTTATTCTCCTACCAATGAGGTGCTAGAAAAAGTATCCTGTTCTAAGAGGTATCATTAATTGATAGGTCAGGGGGACTGGTTAAGACTGCAGAGGTCCTGTTGTAACTTCTGAATAATCAAAAGCTGTGTGTTCACTACCACTGCAAACAGCACTGTGACCTACTCAACTGGCCACTGGGGGGGTGGTGTGTGTGTGTGTGTCAGCAGTACTACCTCCGAGCGCCGACTTACCTGAGTTTCTTTAGTTGCGATCTCCCCTGGGGTTGGCCACTTCATAGCATCACCAAAATCTCCAACCTAAAAAGAACATCCAGGGAATTTAACAGACTCTTCAGCGTGTGTGTCACAAATGGCACACCTATTCCCTACATAGTGCACTACTTTTGACCATGGCCCATAGGGCTTTGGTCAAAGGTAATGCAGTATATACGAAATAGGGTGCCATTTGGAACGCAAACATTTCTTTATGCTCATCACATCAAACAATGTTGTCTTGGCTGTGTGCTTAGGGTCGTTGTGCTGTTGGAAGGTGAACCTTTGCCCCAGTCTGAGGTCCTGAGTGCTCTGGAGCAGGTTTTCATCAAGGATCTCTCTGTACTTTGCTCCGTTCATCTTTCCCTCGATCCTGACTAGTCTCCCAGTCCCTGCCGCTGAAAAACATCCCCACAGCATGATGCTGCCACCACCATGCTTCATCGTAGGGATGGTGCCAGGTTTCTTCCAGACGTGATGCTTGGCATTCAGGCCAAAGAGTTTAATCTTGTTTTCATCAGACCAGAGAATCTTGTTTCTCATGGTCTGAGAGTCCTTTAGGTGCCTTTTGGCAAACTCCAAGCGGGCTGTCAAGTGCCTTTTACTGAAGAGTGGCTTCCGTCTGGCCACTCTACCATAAAGGCCTGATTGGTGGAGAGCTGCAGACATGGTTGTCCTTCTGGAAGATTCTCCCATCTCCACAGAGGAACTGTGGAGCTCTGACAGATGACCATCGGGTTCTTGGTCACCTCCCTGACCAAGGCCCTTCTCCCCAAATTGCTCAGTTTGGTCGGGCAGCCAGCTCTAGGAAGAGTCTTGGTGGTTCCAAACTATTTCCATTTAAGAATGATGGAGGCCAGTGTGTTCTTGGGGACCTTCAATGCTGGTACCCTTCCCCAGATCCGTGCCTCGACACAATCCTGTCTCGGAGCTCTACGGACAATTCCTTCAACCTCATGGCTTGATTTTTACTCTGACATGTACTGTCAACTGTGGGACCTTAAATAGACAGGTGTGTGCCTTTCCAAATCATGTCCAATCAATTGAATTTACCACAGGTGGACTCCAATGAAGTTGTAAAAACATCTCAAGGATGATCAATGGAAACAGGATGCACCTGAGCTCAATTTCGAGTCTCATAGCAAAGGGTCTAAATACTTATGTAAATAAGGTATCTGTTTATTATGTTTAATAAATTAGCAAACATTTCTAACAACCTGATTTCGCTTTGTCATGGGGTATTGTGTGTAGATTGATGAGGAATTTTTTTTAAAAATGTACTTGAATAAGGCTGTAACGTAACAAAATGTGGAAAAAGTCTAGGGGTCTGAATACTTTCCGAATGCACTGTATAATGGCGAAAATGTGTTTGGAGGTACCTTTCTAGCTAATAGGCTGTTAGAGTTCACATATTCACTTGATGATAAGACAAGACGTGCCCAATTTTTTGCTAACATATGATAGATGTCCCTTGGTCGCCGGTTTGCCTGAGAGGGGTTCTTTGGCCAAGAAAAGGTTGAAGACACCTGCTGTAGAGGGGGGTTCGCAAACTTTTCCACTCGGGGGCCCCCCTTCCAGCACTGGGGAACATCTCCCCCCCCCCCATGTCTATTTCTATGGGCACAAGCACTGTACATGACACGATCTGGTCACACCCCTCTTGTTGGTGGAGAGAATTTCGCAGGTTTAAAGATTATTTCCTGCAATTCTACACATTTTGTAATGGTGCAGAGAAAATGTTGCCGTTTTAAAGCTAATTTTCTTGCAATTCTATACATTTAGCCATGTCTAATGTGATATTTGAGAGACAAAAAAAATTACAACAATATCTATGGGCTAAAGAAACTAAATAAAAAAATGTTAGCCTACATGGGCTAGTTGATCTGGACATTTCTGACAAGTTATAAACATCTCTCTAAGGTATGCAATGACTAAAATGACAAGAGGAACTGATGATGCATTACCCAATTTTGAAATTGCACCTTGTGCATTCTATTATTACAACTTTCAATAGAAAGTTTCAAGCCGGAGTGAGTTCCTTTAAAAAAAAAAAACACCCCACAGTTTGGGAACCACTGCTTTAGTGTTTATACACCTTATCTGACATAGACTCCCCAGGTACTACCATTTGCATACCAGGAAGCATAGACTGTTTCTAAGCCTCAGGTGTACACACACACGCACAGTCACGCACGCACACACAGTCAAACACACACACAGGCACACACAATTGTTTGGCCAGTAGTAGGAGGACGTTACCTTTTCTCCTCTCCGAGGCCGGGGGTTTGGGGCCTTCACCACCTTGGCTGGGCCTGTTGTGGGTGGCGGCTCTGTGGAAACAAGAAATACGGTGGACATCAACACAGTCTGCTACAGCTGGGAGTCTGCCTGCTACAGCCATCAACAAAAAAGGCAACAGGGAAATAAGTTGTTCTACTGTATACCATTAATACCACATTAGTCATCTTTAGAACTCAATGAGTCCTGGAATGAACTTATGATCTATTTCTTTCAAAAAACATACCAAACAACTACACAGTCATGGAGCCATGTAATCACATTTGTCTCCTTTCAATTCCACTAGCAGAACAAACAATTAATATGTTATTGGGTCAGTGAGAGGGCTGTCCGATGCTCATGGCATTGACAGAAGGAAGTGAGGACATCAACACAGACTGTGTCCCAAATGGCACCCTATTCCCTATATAGTGCACCACAAAACGCAACATTAACGAGACGATTGTTGCGTCGATCTGATTTTTCATTCAGGAGCACATTAAGGAGCTAGTAAACTTCAGTCCTCCAAAGTTCTTCATTAGGGCTTTGGTCAAATGTAGTGCACTTTATAAGCAATATGGTGCCATTTGGGAAGCATGCACAGTCAATTCATGATATAGGCTTAAGCAATGGCATGGGACTGTCTGAAGTATATGTGCTCTGTGAAACTGCAGAAGTTCTGAGCCAGTAAAAAGAAAGCACTGTGCTAAGTTGAATTGGGACTGGTGGTGAACTGACTGCACTTGACCGTTCACTAGGGGTGTAATTCGTACCGAACCGTTAGGTACAGGGACCTCAGTTCGGTCTGGACTGTGAACCCGAATTAATACATAGAAAAATAAGATTGACACAATAAAAACACCAGGCCTTTAGGCTATGCCTACACTGCATTGTAGGCCTATGCCTTTTGAGTAAATCTGAGCTGAAAAAACATATCAGGCTATTACATTAAAACAACTAGAGCAGTAAAAACACCTTCCTAATATTGAGTTGCACATAGTATATAAGTGTCTAAATAATGTACTTTTATTGATCAGAGTGTATTACGTCACACCATCTGACAATCAATGTCAGTCCATGTCCACGGACAGTCCACAGAGCCCATGCAGAATACAATGCCCATGACATTACCGCTGTCTACTAATTTCCAAGATGGCGGATGTGAAATTCACAACAGTCAACTTTACCAAAGTTTTACTTTAAAGTTTTTTTTCCCCACAAACTTTTCTAGTCATCATAAACTATTTCAGCTCCCCTTTCACTTTGAAAATAAACTGGATTAGGCATCGCAGTGCTTTTTATACTAACACTTCTCATTTAGAAACACAATCTGAAAGGCAGTTTATCCTTGCATGTGCTTGGCTTATGCTGGATGACATTGCCTCTCTCGAAATTCCTCTTACACCCACCCAAGGTCAAATGTCCAACATCAGCCAATGACATCTTAACAATGACAGTTTGTTTCCCCCTGTGTATTTTCCTATCAACTGGTAGCAAGGCATCCATTTGCTTTCATGTAATAGGATTAGGGTGGTCTACGATACAAATAATTAAAATTAAGTTAATGGCATTAGTTAATCACCAAAAATTATTTGCTCAAATTTGGCCCTAAAGAAAGATTTGTCCATTTAAAAAGCAGTGGATTGAGGTACAGGCATACTATGCTTTGATTGTAAGGAACCGAACTACAAAAGTATCTACCTCAGAATGGTTTAATCGAATTTTCACCATAAACAACACAAAAGTCACTAACATAGCTACAGCTATTAATGCTCCCAATTTTTAAGTAGGCCTACTCCCTCTTATCAATGTTCTTGAAGTTTAAAACTTGCACACAGCCCACACACACTCCCTCTCTTTCTCTCTCACACACACACACACAGCTTTAAGTACTGTTAAAGCTTCAGGCATTCTAAATTAGTGTGACTATATCGAAAAAAAGAACTGGCTCTATGGATACAAAGAATAAAAAAGTTTAAAACTTGTCACAATGTTTTTATGAAAACACTAAACATTTTGTTCTGTTTAGATAACTTTACACACATATGTCTATATACTCTCCCTCACATATTGATTACTGCATTGTTGGGAAAGAGCAAGAATGGCATTTCACTATACTAGTGCACGTGTCAATAACTTGAAAAGCACATCCTCTCTCACACACAATTATACACACCCAACTCTTGCATTTGCAGTGTACCTTTGAAGCATCTTTTTGAGGAGCCTATTTTCAGTTCTTCCTGTGCCATCCATATTTGTGCATAGCCCAGTCAGTGGTCAAGTTATCAGGTTGCTAGCTAGTAATGTCGTTTGTTATCAAACCAAAACATAGCGGCTTGTGAGTAGTTTAAAACGCAGAAAGAAAAAACATAGCTCCAGTAATATTAGGCATAACTTTCACATGATTTTGCCTAGAATTACCCCAGCTATTGGCTGTCAAAGAACTTGAATGCTTCTGACATGTCTTTCATAATCCCTCCTTTAAAAAAAGGAAAGTATTGGGAATTGGGGGATGGGATAGGACTATGTTCATTGACATGTGCTTACAACGTATTTTCCTCAACTTTATTTAACAGTTGGGGTAAGGTAACAAAAGCTACATCCACGGCTGATGACGCCAATCATTTTCTATTGCAAGAACTTGTGCCAGCCAGACATCCGAACTATAAAGAATGACTTTTATTACACCACCTATGCCAGCCTGTCAGTCTGTGGAGGAATGCTTGCCGGTCCGCGTCATTCGTCTTTAATATGTTTGGTTTTTTGGGTCCGCGGCATATTTGACTAGAATAAATACTTGCTGTGGACCTACTTGTGCAATGCACTGAACTATGCATGCTGTGGTAAACAAATTGTTTTGCCATGACAAAGTATAGCTACACCAAACACACACAAACTAGCCATGCTGAGCAGCCTGCTCTCACTCTCACTGGATTTGATTCTATTCACAGCTGCCCGCCAAAACCGGTCTGTGTGATGTCAGATTTGCCTCAGCAACTTTTTATTTTTATTTTATTTCACCTTTATTTAACCAGGTAAGCCAGTTGAGAACAAGTTCTCATTTACAACTGCGACCTGGCCAAGATAAAGCAAAGCAGTGCGATAAAAACAACAACACAGAGTTACATATGGAATAAACAAAACGTACAGTCAATAACACAATAGAAAATCTATATACAGTGTGTGCAATTGTAGTAAGTTATGGAGGTAAGGCAATAAATAGGCCATAGTGCAAAATAATTACAATTTAGTATGAACACTGGAGTGATAGATGTGCAGAAGATGACGTGCAAATAGAGATACTGGGGTGCAAATGAGCAAAATAAATAATGTAACTAACAATATGGGGATGAGGTAGTTGGGTGGGCTAATTACAGATGGGCTGTGTCCAGGTGCAGTGATCGGCTTTGTTGCGAAATACGAAGCTGATTCTAGATTTAACTTTGTATTGGAGATGCTTAATGTGAGTCTGGAACGAGAGTTTACAGTCTAACCAGACACCTAGGTATTGTAGTTGTCCACATATTCTAAGTCAGACCCGCCGAGAGTAGTGATTCTAGTCAGGTGGGTGGGTGCAAGCAGCGTTAGATTGAAGAGCATGCATTTAGTTTTACTAGCGTTTAAGAGCAGTTGGAGGCCACGGAAGGAGTGTTGTATGGCATTGAAGCTCGTTTGGAGGTTTGTTAACACAGTGTCCAATGAAGGGCCAGATGTATACAAAATGGTGTCGTCTGCGTAAAGGTGGATCTGAGAGTCACCAGCAGCAAGAGCGACATCATTGATATACACAGAGAATAGAGTTGGCCCGAGAATTGAACCCTGTGGCACCCCCATAGAGACTGCCAGAGGTCCAGACAACAGGCCCTCCGATTTGACACATTGAACTCTATCTGAGAAGTAGTTGGTGAACCAGGCGAGGCAGTCATTTGAGACACCAAGGCTATTTAGTCTGCCAATAAGAATGCGGTGATTGACAGAGTCAAAAGCCTTGGCCAGGTCGATGAAGACGGCTGCATAGTACTGTCTTTTATCGATCGCGGTTATTATATCATTTAGGACCTTGAGCGTGGTTGAGGTGCACCCATGACCAGCTCGGAAACCAGATTGCATAGCGGAGAAGGTACGGTAGGATTCGAAATGGTCGGTGATCTGTTTGTTAACTTGGCTTTCAAATACTTTCGAAAGGCAGGGCAGGATGGATATAGGTCTGTAACAGTTCTAGAGTGTCACCCCCTTTGAAGAGGGGGATGACCGCGGCAGCTTTCCAATCTCTGGGGATCTCAGACGATACGAAAGAGAGGTTGAACAGGCTAGTAATAGGGGTTGCAACAATTTCGGCGGCTAATTTTAAGAAAGGGTCCAGATGCTATGAAGCCATCAAAAATGCACAGACATTTAGAAACAAAGCATCCACATCTCAAGGATAAACTATACTTTTTTTTCTTACAAAAAAAGATATGACCAATCAAACAAAAATGCTGTACAATAATTTCACAGACAATGAGAATTTACTTAAGGCTTCATTCTTAATCTCATAAAATGTTACAAGTGCAAGGCTCCTTTCACTATAGCTGAAAAGCTGGTCATGCCCTCAATCGTGGATACTAGCCAATCTGCTGCTATAAAGACCAGCATAATCCCACTTTACAATGACACTGTCATGCATAGAATCCAGGATATGGCCGATGATATTGAATCACAGGTTTTAGACAGTTTACAATCCAATTAGATGAGACAACTGACATACCCCTCTTCTTGTATATATTCTCTACATACACTACCGGTCAAAAGTTTTAGAACATCTACTCATTCAAGGGTTTTTTCTTTATTTTTACTTTTTTCTACATTGTAGAATAATAGTGAAGACATCAAAACTATGAAATAACACATCATGTAGTAACCAAAAAAGTGTTAATCAAAATATATTTTATATTTGAGATTCTTCAAATAGCCACCCTTTGCCTTGATGACAGCTTTGCACACTCTTGGCATTCTCTCAACCAGCTTCATGAGGTAGTCACCTGGAATGCATTTCAATTAACAGGTGTGCCTTGTTAAAGGTTAATTTGTGGAATTTCTTTCCTTCTTAATGCATTTAACACTTTTTTGGTTACTACATGATTCCATATGTGTAATTTCATAGTTTTGATGTCTTCACTATTATTCTACAATGTTGAAAAGAGTAAAAATAAAGAAAAACCCTTGAATGAGTAGGTGTTCTAAAACGTTTGACCGGTAGGGTATATAAATAATTTATTTGGTGCAAAGAGTTGCCTCAGAATACAACTGCAAGTGAAATATTCTGTGTTCTGAACAAGTACATAACAGGACATGGATTACGATGGGACCTTTGTATCTGGATCTGTAACGGCGAGACTGCTGCTCAACCTATCCATGCAGGGACGAGCAAATGACATTTTCCAAGCAAACGATAAAATTGCCGCTTTCAAGAAAAAGCTGGGTGTCTGGAGAGACCAAGTGGATAGAGGCATTTTCGATATGTTCCCCCTATTCTCAACTCTGGTTGACGAGCGTGATTTAGACATGGATCACATCCATATTTATTGTTTTGTCATTTACAGACAGACCCTGAAGACAGCCCATGAAGAAAGCACAGAGAGAGACACTGCCCATGAAGACAGACAGCCCCTGAAGAAAGCACAGAGAGACACTGCCCATGAAGACAGCACACAGACAAACCATGAAGGCAGCCAAGTAAATTGATTATTTTAGTGTAAAGTAAAAATAAATTAAATTGATACTTTTTTTTATAAAGAAAAAGCGATTGTCAATTATTTTTTAACAAAGAGGTCCAGAGAACAAGGCCATGCCTTGCTGGTCCCTGGCACAAAGAAGTTTGAAAATGGCTGACCTAGGCTACAGATTTCAGGCAAGAGCCTCCTCGCCGCAACAAGGCAGTCTCATCCTGTAAAGGTGTATGTACTTTGGTCTAAAAACAGATTATACATTAACTTTCAAGATTAAAGTCCCAAATTCTCAAACTCCTGCTAAAAATAGGTTATCAGCAATGCTGATTGTGAACTCAAGGTGTTTTCCAGTATGACCTTCAGAAAGATAATGCTGAAACAGAAAAATAAGCAGTCTTAACATGCTGTGTATCAGGTTACAGTGGTAGCACTCAAACCCAGTGTAATAATGCTTAAAGAATTGGGTGAAAGGCTCTGTCTTACATTTACATCATTTAGCAGACGCTCTTATCCAGAGCGACTTACAAATTGGTGCATTCACCCTATAGCCAGTGGGATAACCACTTTACAATATATATTTTTTTTTTGGGGGGGGTAGAATGATCACTTTATCCTATCCCAGGTATTCCTTAAAGAGGTGGGGTTTCAAATGTCTCCGGAAGGTGGTGAGTGACTCCGCTGTCTTGATCTCTGAACAGGCAAGTAAGTCATTGGAACAACCCAAACTGAAAACATCCAGAGCATGATCAAATGACACAGCCTGAGGTTGTGTGTAGGCCCGTAAAATGATCCAGGTGCTGCAGTAATGCAGTTTCCCATAATGTAAGGGGATTGAAAAGCTTGAAATTGTACATGCCCCCTATACAAATGGGTTTCTAAACATGGACCAAACTCTGGGATTGGTGTTTAGTGGTAAACTATGTATCCACATGGGCACTAGGCATACCCTCCACAGTCCACACTGTGCTCCCTGCAAATCTGATGATATTTAAAGGGCAGCTGTGAAAGGGCAACCTATTCCCAATAGTGCACTACATTTGACCAGGGCACATAGGGCTCTGGTCAAAAGTGTGCACTATGTAGGGAATAGGGTGCCATTTGGGACGCAACCCACACACTGGTACTAAACTGTAAGCTATCAAGTGGCTAAATCAAGAGGCACCATGATCCAACGCAACATCCAATGCAATCAATTAACCTCTAATGCAGGGTTCTTCAACCTTTTCAGCTCGAGACCTAAATGAGAAATTGACTGTCCTCCTGTGACCCATATCAATAATAAATAGTTTGTGATAATAGATGTATTCTCATAACTCGTGACCCACCTCTCACATGACCAGGGCCCACTTTGGGTCCAGTCCCAAAGTTCAAGAAACCCTGCTCTAATGCAATACAATGAATCACTGTAGCCTGTACTGCAGAACACAAAAGAAAAGATAAGGCATAACCAACCAGAAAGCAATGTAATATGATTCAATGTGTCTGTTCATATACGGATAAAATTTCAGTTTTGCTAAAGGTAAGTAAGTTATTAGGTGAAAGGAAAATTATATCTTGATAGATTTTTCAGGTGTACATTTCAAAATTAAAGACGTTAAAACAATCAAATCACACAGTAATATAGCTGCAAGCAGCAATTTTTAGGAGTTTAGCTTCCTCAACTTGCTCAATGGTCACACCCTTTATGTACAACTCCAGTTGAGGTTTAGGTCTTAAATAAAAATGTTTCGTTAGAAATATTCTCTAAGACCCGTTTATTATTAATCACCCATTCTGATGAGGGATGCACCGATATTACATTTTTGGCCAATACCGATATCCGATATTTTCCTTGCCAAAAATCCTGATACTGATAACTGATCTTTAAAATTTTAGCTGCCTTTTAAGCATTCTAGTACAGTTAAATAGTTGAAACAAAGTGTAATATGTTCATCTGTTCAGTTAGGAACAGATTGTTTAATAACTTGTAAATGAAAAAAATGACAAATCCATGAATGTATTTTATCGTACAACAGATATTCATGACACAAATATTTTAGCTGCCTCGCATTACAAAGATGGTTCAGTTGTTGGTGGCTCTTCTTACTATCCAACCTTGAATGTATGGAGAAACTTAAAAATGCTTTGAAAGAAATATTAGTTTAAACTAAAATGCAGTTAATCATTTTAGCTTTAACCGCTTGAAAAATTACTGTCTCTAGGCTAAGTCATAAACTGCTATAAATGGCAGAAATTAAACTTTTCAACTGACTTGACAAGTAATATGCGAGCAAATTTACAACACCATCTCATCTTTCATTTAGGAAAATTAAAAATATATAATAATAATAACAAAACTGCCTTTTTTTTAATTCAATGAAAATCTTGACCTATACCAGCCATGAATAAACAACAGAAAAGCCATTGGGCTTAGTAAAAAATTTTCCAGTGACGCTAGATGGCTGGGTTACAATATGACTGCCCATTTATAATTTTAACATTTGGGGGAGGTTTTTCTTCACAAAGAGGACCTACTCGGCTAGTATCTGCAAATAATGGGAAATGGGGGAGGGGGTTAGTACATTTAATACAACAAATGTAAATGTAAAATGTATTGCTTGCAGGCGGCAGTATGCTAGCTGTGAGTGTTTAAAATGACCCACTATCTTCCTACCTGTTGCCACTGTGTCAGATATAATGCGTTGGGCCAAAACACCTTCGTTCACAGCCAGTTGCAGCGTGTGTGCCATGTACGGCAAACTGGCGACTCCGCATTCTTCCAAAGCCTTTGTCATGTTACGTGCATTATCACGTAACACAGTGTGTACTTCGTTCTTGGAGACTTTCCAAGTTTCAAACATGTTCTCAAATGCCATTGAAAAGGCAGCAGCAGTATGAGAACCAGCACATTCTTGAGCATGCAATACGGCTTTCCTCAGTACGGAATCCTCGTCGACTCACTGTGCTGTTAGATTCAGCATGCTTTTGGAGCAAAAACTGTTAAGTAGAAAAAAAGAAAATATGAAATATGACATTTACATAAGTATTCAGACCCTTTACTCAGTACTTTGTTGAAGCACCTTTGGCAGCGAGTACAGCCTCACGTCTTCTTGGGTATGACACTACAAGCTTGGCAGACGTGTATTTGGGGAGTTTCTCCCATTCTTCTCTGCAGATCCTCTCAAGCTCTGTCAGGTTGGATGGGGAGCGTAGATGCACAGTTATTTTCAGGTCTCTTCAGAGATGTTTGATCGGGTTCAAGGCCGGGCTCTGGCTGGGCCAACCAAGGACATTCAGACCACTCCTGCATTGTCTTGGCTGTGTGCAATCAATTGAATTTACCACAGGTGAAGTCCAATCAATGGAAACAGGATGCACCAGAGCTCAATTCCGAGTCTCGTATTAAAGGGTCTGAATACTTATGTAAATAAGGTATCTCGAATGCACTGTAAATTATGTTATAGAAGCTTCCATTGAAGAACAATCTGGGTTCTGTTGGATAAATAATTATCCAACCATGTGATAGCAAGTGAGTTTATTTAATAACAATTTATGATCAAGAACATCAAAGGCTGTGGCCTCCCGAGTGGCGCAGCAGTCTAAGGCACTGCATCGCAGTGCTTGAGGCGTCACTCCCAGGCTGTGTCATCAACGACTGTGACCAGGAGTCCCATAGGGCGGTGCACAATTGGCCCAGCGTCGTCCGGGTTAGGGGAGGCTTTACTTGGCTCATCGCGCTCTAGCAACTCCTTGTGGTGGGCCGGGCGCTTGCATGCTGACTTCGGTCGTCAGTTGAGCAGTGTTTCCTCCGACACATTGGTGCGGCTGGCTTCCGGGTTAAGCAGGCGGGTGTTAAGGAGCACAGGTTGGTGGGTCATGTTTCGGAGGATGCATGACTCTCCCGAGCCTGTTGGGGAGTTGAAGCGATGAGACAAGATCGTAATTGGATCGCAACTGGATATCACGCAATTGAGGAGAAAAATGGTGTAAAATACAGACAAAAAATAATAATAACAATAATAATATGATACATATATATATAACATCAAAGGCTGCACTGAAATCTAACAATACAGCTCCAACTAAGATATTTACTTTATGTCCTGAATACAAAGCATCATGTTTGGGCAAATCCAACAACACATCACTGAGTACCACTCTTCATATTTTCAAGCATGGTGGTGGTAGCATCATGTTATGGGTATGCTTTTTTAGGATAAAAAGAAACGGAATAGAGCTAACAGGCAAAATCCTAGAGGAAAACCTGGTTCAGTCAGCTTTCCAACAGACACTGGCAGATTAATTCACCTTTCAGTAGGACAATAACCTAAAACACACAGCCAAATATACACTAGAGTTGCTTACCAAGACGACATCGAATGTTCCTGAGTGGCCTAGTTACAATTGACTTATGTGCTTCAAAATCTATGGCAAGAAAATGGTTGTCCAGCAATGATCAACAACCAACTTGCCAGAGCTTGAAGAATTTAAAAAAGAATAATGTGCAAATACTGTACAATCCAGATGTGCAAAACTCTTCGACTTAACCAGAAAAACTCACAGTATTTCATTTTCAAATTTCTAAAAACATGTTTTCACTTTGTAATTATGGAGTACTTGTAGAAGGGTAAAAATATATACCTTTTGAATTTAGTCTAACAACAAAATGTGGAATAAGTCAAGGGGTATGAATACATTCTGAAGGCACGGTACATACAAAAATATGATGGTTCACTGTTCAATATCATTTCACAATCCTGCACACCTCTAACAGTTCTCACGCTTAGTTTCATAACAGGTGCATGCTTGTCAACAAATTGGCATGGATCATTTTACAAATACTTCCAGTGCTGCATATGGATTCACTTCCTCATACACATCAGACCAACAAGAAAGCTCTGCTTAGTGAAGATATGATCAATGCAAATAGATATCACAGATCCAACACTATTGGTATGCACTATATCACAGGCATTAGGCACATTTTAGTCATTTAGCAGACGCTCTTATCCGGAGCTACTTACAGTTAGTGAGTGCATACATTATTTTTTTCACTGGCCCCCCGTGGGAATCGAACCCACAACCCTGGCGTTGCAAACGCCATGTTCTACCAACTGAGCTACAGTGGGGGAAAAAAGTATTTAGTCAGCCACCAATTGTGCAAGTTCTCCCACTTAAAAAGATGAGCGAGGTCTGTAATTTTCATCATAGGTACACGTCAACTATGACAGACAATTTGAGAATTTTTTTCTCCAGAAAATCACATTGTAGGATTTTTAATGAATTTATTTGCAAATTATGGTGGAAAATAAGTATTTGGTCACCTACAAACAAGCAAGATTTCTGGCTCTCACAGACCTGTAACTTCTTCTTTAAGAGGCTCCTCTGTCCTCCACTCGTTACCTGTATTAATGGCACCTGTTTGAACTTGTTATCAGTATAAAAGACACCTGTCCACAACCTCAAACAGTCACACTCCAAACTCCACTATGGCCAAGACCAAAGAGCTGTCAAAGGACACCAGAAACAAAAAATTGTAGACCTGCACCAGCCTGGGAAGACTGAATCTGCAATAGGTAAGCAGCTTGGTTTGAAGAAATCAACTGTGGGAGCAATTATTAGGAAATGGAAGACATACAAGACCACTGATAATCTCCCTCGATCTGGGGCTCCACGCAAGATCTCACCCCGTGAGGTCAAAATGATCACAAGAACGGTGAGCAAAAATCCCAGAACCACACGGGGGGAACTAGTGACTGACCTGCAGAGAGCTGGGACCAAAGTAACAAAGCCTACCATCAGTAACACACTACGCCGCCAGGGACTCAAATCCTGCAGTGCCAGACGTGTCCCCCTGCTTAAGCCAGTACATGTCCAGGCCCGTCTGAAGTTTGCTAGAGTGCATTTAGATGATCCAGAAGAGGATTGGGAGAATGTCATATGGTCAGATGAAACCAAAATATAACTTTTTGGTAAAAACTCAACTCGTCGTGTTTGGAGGACAAAGAATGCTGAGTTGCATCCAAAGAACACCATACCTACTGTGAAGCATGGGGGTGGAAACATCATGCTTTGGGGCTGTTTTTCTGCAAAGGGACCAGGACGACTGATCCGTGTAAAGGAAAGAATGAATGGGGCCATGTATCGTGAGATTTTGAGTGAAAACCTCCTTCCATCAGCAAGGGCATTGAAGATGAAACGTGGCTGGGTCTTTCAGCATGACAATGATCCCAAACACACCACCCGGGCAATGAAGGAGTGGCTTCGTAAGAAGCATTTCAAGGTCCTGGAGTGGCCTAGCCAGTCTCCAGATCTCAACCCCATAGAAAATCTTTGGAGGGAGTGTTGCCCAGCGACAGCCCCAAAACATCACTGCTCTAGAGGAGATCTGCATGGAGGAATGGGCCAAAATACCAGCAACAGTGTGTGAAAACACAGTCAATTTTACAATAATTATATATTTTGTTTGTCTTTTCTCCTGAACAACTTCTACTCTCATCCTCTACGATCATTTTCATGATGTCCATCCGGTTTGCTTCTATATGCCATATCTTTCTAACTGTGCTCTTTCACAAAAGCTCCCAACCTACAATCTATATACTTATTATGGACACAGTATGCTTACATTATTAGTTATCTTGTTATTAGTTGTTGTTAGTTGTCATTAGTCCCATCCTTCAACTCCATTCAACACCACCCATCTAACTCTTAACACCAGCCATATATTTTTCAACTGCACTGTGATGTTTTACATAAGTTCTGAACCTTTCTATTCTCATTGTTTCTACAGATTGTAAATTGAAAATAAACATTTTTGCTAAAAGTATTATTATATTATTGATCGATTGACTATGACTTTTCAGATCACCCAGTAATGCTATCTGCAAGGTTAGCAATCCTTTAGTCATTCCTGGACCTGTGTCTAAAAACAAGCTACAAATGGACAGTACCAAAACAAATTATCTAATGATTCTGTCTCTTCGCAGCAAAATCTGCAGAGCTGGGAAGATTGTATCCCATATATAAATAACTTTCTATTGGTAGCAGGAATTTTCTAAAATTCTAAGTTTTAAATCCGGCGTCGTTTTGCATATCAGTTCATAAACACTATGCCATGGAATCGGTACGTAAAAAATTTCCTCTTAACAAATATTTTTGTTACATTTCGGGATGGTAAAACGTCTTCAGTGTAAACTAAGACTAAAACCAGAAACAAAAAAGATAAGGGATTAAGATAATGGACCTAGCCTGAGTGGCTAGTTTATTAGGTATATTTTATATTTGCATTTTAGTCATTTAGCAGACGCTCTTATCCATAGTGATTTACAGTACTGAGTGCATACATTTTCGTACTTTACCGACCTTTGCCTCCAGAACAGCCAGAATTTTTCAGGGCATGGATTCTACAATGTGTGGCGTTCAAACGTTGCTCAATTGGTATCAAGGGACCTAACGTGTGCCAGGAAAACATTCCCCACACCATTACACCACCAGCCTGTACCGTTGACACCAGGCAGGATGGGGCCATGGACTCATGCTGCTTACGCCAAATCCTGACTCTGCCATCAGCATGACACAAACAGAGATGCATCGGTCCAGGCAATGTTTTTCCACTCCTCAATTGTCCAGTGTTGGTGATCACGTGCCCACTGGAGATGTTTCTTCTCGTTTATCGCTAATAGGAGTGGAAACCAGTGTGGTCATCCGTGACAAGAACCGACAAGTTGTGCATTCCGAGATGCTGTTCTGCACCGTTATTTGCCTGTTTGTGGCCCGTCTGTTAGCTTGCACGATTCTTGCCATTCTCCTTTGACCTCTCTCATCGAGCTGTTTTGCCCACAGGACTACCACTTACTGTATGTTTTTTTGTTTGTTGCACCATTCTCAGTAAACCCTAGACACTGTCGTGCGTGACAAGCCCAGGAGGCTGGCCGTTTCTGAGATATTAGAACCGGCACGCCTGGCACCAACGATCAGTCGCTTACGTCACTCGTTTTGCCCATTATAACGTTCAATCGAACAGTAACTGAATGCCTCAATGCCTGTCTGTCTGCTTTATATAGCAAGTCACGGCCACGTGACTCACTCTCTGTAGGAGCGAACCCATTTGATGCATTCAGGTATTTTGATGCAAATTATGCATTGAGGTATTTTGTCATTGCACTGATTTTGTTATAATGTTTGAGTCACTCAGATAGCATAAGAACATGGCATAAGCCATGGCAAAATATGTAGCATTTCAGGAAATTAACTTTAAAACTGCCAACACCACCACCTAAGCCTCATTTTGATCCAGAAAAACCCTGGTCAACCTCGTGGGCTGCAGCCCTATGACAGCTCCTGGGAATCGCAGCACTCTGCCCAGCCGCTGCCACCCCCTCCCTTTCGCTACACCCGCAATAACATCTGCGAAACACGTGTATGTGACAACATTTGATTTGATCATTCTATCTCCCTCCCTCTCTATTTCTCCCTCTCATTCCCACCCTGCAGTCAGATCAGAGCAAGTCTGCAGCTTGTCGTATACACAGATAGCCAGAGGCCCCCACCAGTCTCCCTCTATCCACCTCGCGTCAGTCACTCCCTCCTCCCATCCTACTCGCTCATACTCAGCCACCTCCCTCCCCGCCAAACATCTTCAGGTGGAGACCACAGCTTAATTCTCAGGGGAATAACCTGAAACAACAACAAAAAAATCACACAGGATATGGGGGCTATGAATAAGCATCGTGCCACGTAGGCACCAAGGTCTTAAACACTGTACCAGGGGGCAATATTAATCAAACCCTGTTAAATGAGCGGAGAGCCACCAGACAGAGAGAGAACTGAATAGGGCCACTGCCAACCCATATGCTTAGCTAGCTAGCCGTGTGGCCACTGTAAGACACGATGTACCTTTTGTACTGCGCTCAGTTGTATAGCTAGCCAATGTAAGAAATGCAACCAAGACACGAGCAAAGCAAGCAACCTATAAATGTGATGTCTGTCTGAGAGCTTAATTAGAGCATGTGAGAAGTGCTTATTAAATGATCAACACCACCAAAAGCAGCAGACATGAAAGATACCAAAGAAATGTTGTTTAGTCTATCAGCCTTTGTTATTCTGACAGAATATGCACATGAACTGGGCTCAGGGGAAGATAATGAACCAACTGAAATAAAAAGCAGTCCGTTAGCAGTCTGCATCTAAAGCATAATATTTGAACACACATTAGAGTAGTGCTTGCCGATGACACTCGTGTCCTAGATTCGATCTAAGGAGCACAGTAGCAGAGCTGCTGCAACACCATGATGACTGAGGCCAGTGAGAACCAAATATGGAGGAAAAGACAGGGCACATGCCGGCAGCAGCCATACACACTCCCTCCCTCTCTCTCGCACATACACCTCTCGAAGACGCTCACTAGCGTTTAGTAGGGTGACATCACCACCCGATGAGTAACAAGCTCAAATACTGGGTTCTGGCTGAGCTGGAAAGAGGTCACTATGCCTCTGCCTGAGGCGACAGCAACACACACACCCTAGGCACAGGCCAACACTCCCATCTGAAGTGTGCTCTCACTGGGATGTGTCCATAACGCTGAGCCCAAAACAGATGCAGCTCTTTAAAAGGATACTGCAAGATTCTGGCAATGGTTATCTACATATCCAGAGTCAGATGAACTTGTGGATACCATTTTTCTGTCTCTGCGTGCAGTATGAAGGAAGTTAAGTAGTTTCGCGAGTCAATGCTAACTAGCGTAAGCGCAATGACTGGAAGTCCACAGGTATGCTAGTGCAGGGTTCTCCCCAAAGAATGAAAGAGAGGCGGTGCGCAACCTTGTGGACTGGCTGCACATCTATGATAAAAATTATAATAATTGTTTTTTTACTTGATTTGTAATTATACAAGGCATTTTTTTTGCTCTAGATTGCAGGAAATGGCAGTTACAGGTGTTCAAAAACTCAAAAATGTCTGAGTCCACCGGGCCTCCCACCGGCCGTAATCAGCAGCACCACCTTGTTAAAAAATCCTGGAGAGAACCCTGTAGCATATGCTACACAGTTGCCTGAATGTCGCAGTATCCCTTTAAAGATCAAAAGTCTAGAGCTGAGATAGACCTGGGTATATGGGCTGATTTAAAACAGCTGAGAGAGAGAGGAAGGGAGGACTTCACTACCCAGAGTTTTGCTGGTACATCAGTGAACCAAAAAGTGGCTTTTTCAACCAATGATTAGAGCTGAATAGTGCATACCACAGTCTGGTCAAGAGGACCAGACCATTATGCTTTGGCAAAAAATAAAATAATAAAAAAACTGGACGTGAAAGAATTGCCTATTCCACCACAAACCTAGATACAGCTAATTTCTACCCCATCACTGAGAAAAAACCCTTCAAAGCTGTGCTGCTGGGTTTAAAATGAACGGCTGTTACTGCACATATCAAACACTTCATGGCAAAATGAAGCCAAAAGAAGAGCATCACAGTTTTATCTTTAGTGCAGCCTACCGTCTAGGGATGGGCATGACATTTTTAGTACTCGCATGATTTTGTTTCAGTACTCGAAAAAAATCAAATAATGCGCTATTTAGAACACAAGGCCCACACAGGAAAAAAGAAGTGCACATTTATCTATAAGCCAACAGCGTGCAACAATGCATAATGTATCATAACTATTACAGATAACAAATCCTAATTGCTAAATTGCCTCATATCCACCATATATACACAAAAGTATGTGGACATCCCTTCAAACCCGTTGCTGACAGGTGTATAAAATCGAGCACACCGCCATGCAATCTCCATAGACAAACATTGGCAGTAGAATGGCCTTACTGAAGAGCTCTGTGACTTTCAACGTAGCACTGTCATAGGATGCTACCTTTCCAACAAGTCAGTTTGTAGAATTTCTGCCCTGCTAGAGTTGCCCTGGTCAACTGTAAGTGCTGTTATTGTGAAGTGGAAACGTCTAGGAGCAACAACAGCTCAGCCGAAGTGGTAGGCCACACAAGCTCACAGAACGGGAACGCCGAGTGCTGAAATGCATAAAAATCATTCACTAGAGTTCCAAACTGCCTCTGCAAGCAACGTCATCACAAGAACTGTTCTTCGGTAGCTTCATGAAATCTGTTTCCATGGCCGAGCAACCACACACACAAGCCTAAGATCACCATGCACAATGCCAAGCGTCGGCTGGAGTGGTGTAAAGCTTGCCGCCATTGGACTCTGGAGCAGTGGAAACGCGTTCTCTGGCGTGACGAATCACGCTTCACCACCTGGCAGTCCGACGGACAAATTTGGGTTTGGCGGATGCCAGGAGAACGCTACCTGCCACAATGCATAGTGCCAACTGTAAAGTTTGATGGTGGAGGAGGAATAATGGTCTGGGGCTGTTTTTCATCGTTTGGGCTAGCCCCATTAGTTCCAGTGAAGGGAAATCGTAATGCTACAGCATAAAATGACATTCTAGACGATTCTGTGCTCCCAACTTTGTGGCAACAGTTTGAGGAAGGCCCTTTCCTGTTTCAGTATGACAATGCACCCATGCACAAAGCGAAGCCCATACAGAAATGGTTTGTCGAGATCGGTGTGGAAGAACATGACTGGCCTGCACAGAGCCCTGACCTCAACCCCATCGAACACCTTTGGGATGAATTGGAACACTGACTGCAAGCCGGGCCTAATCACCCAACATCAGTGCCCAACCTCACTAATGCTCGTGGCTGAATGGAAGCAAGTCCCCGCAGCAATGTTCCAACATCTAGTGGAAAGCCTTCCCAGAAGAGTGGAGGCTTTTATAGCAGCAAAGGGGGGGACCAACTCCATATTAATGCCCATGATTTTGGAGAATGTGATGTTTGACGAGCAGGTGTCCACATACTTTTGGTCATGTAGTGTATGTTTAGTTAATAAAAAAACTAATTATATCGTGGAACACAATCTTCAAAAAGGTAGTAAGATCAGCAGTGGCGCTTGCTTGTAGAATATAGCTGTGCAATGGCATAGCCTTGTTTTGTTCATTCTCAAAATTCTAAGCTGACATATGGAATTGTTTTAAGACGGTCATACTATGGTTCATTTAGCATTTGATTTTGAATTCTAGGACCCCTTTATGCATCAAAAAAGTATTATAATTTGTCCTTTACTACTATAGCCCAGACAAACACATTGAATAACATTTATAAAAGGCAAAAAGACAGTCAAAAAATGTATAATGAGAAACAAGGTTTTGAAGTGTTTGTCCTATATCTAGGAGATATAAGAATGATCAGGAAATATATATCTATATTTTTTTTGTACACATATTTAACCTCTTTTTTGGATAGGCACAAAACTACCTTCATACCGTCATTCATTTTTTTAAACCGGTACCGGTTACCTTCAGAGGATACCCCTGACACCTGTGGGGGGTCGTAGAGCAAAACGGAACCTGTCTATGTTTAGGGGGGTTGTAGCCTAGGCTAATCAATTCTAAATGGCACTAGCAGTTCGTAAAGTAGGGTCATCACTAGTTACCACAGCCAAAGTTATAAACCCTGCTTATTACTAACATTTATCTTCTTAAAATCAGATTTTAAACCTAACCATACTGCTAACTTTATGACTAACCCTAAATTAAGACCAAAAAGCACATTTTTTGTTTTCATGAATTTATTCATGAATTTTTACGATATAGACAATTTTGACCTTGTGGCTGTGGTAACGAGTGACAACTGCAAAGTAGCCTAAGAAGAAAATAGACGGGACGCAATTATTCCAAAACTGCAGGTCGTTGTAACACATATTTCCCTACTTCAGTCAACCAGTCTATTTTGAATTTGCAATAAAACAGTCGTCATTTGGCAAAGAATGTAGCTTGGGTATCCAATCAGTTAGATACGTTTTTATACGCATTTATTTCTGTAGACCTAATGATGCTTGTATGCGCACTAAGCACATGTATGGTGTAGAGGGATCGGTCGGAACGCAATTGAGTGAGTGAAACATGGAAGGGAAAGGGAGAAGAACTGTGTGATGCTTGGCTTAGTTAATTTTTTGTTGTGTCCAGCAAATGCACAAATGAAACACTAGAGTCAAAGCAAATTAATGTCGTCTTCAAGACAAAATTTAGACCAAATAGTTTTACAGTATTAGAAGAAGAAAAAATGGATCTCTGGTTAAAGATTGAGTTACGTCCGTTCGAGTACTCGATTACTCACGCCCATCCCTACTAGCATAACTCACTCAGAGAAGGCTGGTGGGAGGAGCTATAGGAGGACAGGCTCATTGTTACGGCTGGAATAGAACAAACATGTGGTTTCCATGTTTGATACAGTTCCATTTATTCCATTCCAGCCCGTCCTCCTATAGCTCCTCCCACCAGCCTCCTCTGCACTCACTACAGTGAGAGTTAATGTAATTTACACCAACTAGTATGCAGACAGTAACTCTCATTCATAGCCGCTGCATGAAGACGTTCTGTACTGTGATCCCATTTTAGCCTTTCACAAATCAACACTTCTTCCCAGTTCGTGACCCCAGCAAGGTCCTGACACCTTGTAAACTACGCGGGCTCAGGTCAATTCACTAGCAGGCTTCTGTTTCAGGGCAACAACAGTCTCCTCTCGTGGATGAGAACGCAGACTTTGAAGAGGAGACAAACAGGTGGTGGTCAGTCATTTAAACTTTGACCCTCATGTGACTCCTACAACCAATATTTGAATGTGTTCTAGATTGAAACATCACATACTACTGCCATTTAACTGGGGTTAAATTAAAATCTAGGCCTATGCTTACTAGGAAAGTCATCTGAGGGCCCTTCTAAGAACATACACAGATGACTTTTAAAATCAGACGATCCTCTAGTACGAATGCAATTAAAATAGAGGGCCTCAATTTGTCCTCGTTTGTGAAGGTTCCCAAGTACTAAAGGGATGCAAATGTGACAGACTAAACCTGCCAGTCATTCCTGACTAGAAGAGAACAATGAAAAAATGCAGTGGAACTGGCTTCGGGGTCCAGAGTGGTGTTTGAGGGCCCTATATAGTGCACTTCTTTGGATCAGAGCCCTTTGGGAATAGGGTGCCATTTGGGAGAAAGTCAGTACTTCCCGGTGGTCTGCACTTGGACATGTCAAACTCAACAGGTTTGATGTTCCCACAGACGTTACATCACCATACCAGGTGTGACCTTGTGGAAAGAATACGCAAATACCAACCAGCCAAATATCAAAATAAGCTAAAGGGATATTAAATCAAAGTTTGTCAGATGTTTTCAGACCTCTAAAAGTAGTCTAATGCTTAGATGAAACCGCATCCCACAACATTGCTTGAATATATCTAGCTACAGTTAACTGCCAAAATAAAGGAAACACCAACATAAAGTGTCTTAATAGGGCGTTGGGTCACCACGACCCACCAGAACAGCTTCAATGCATAGAATAGATTCTACAAGTGTCTGGAACTCTATTGTAGGGATGCGTCACAATTCTACCACGAGAAATTCCATCATTTGGTGTTTTGTTGATGTTGGTGGAAAACGATATCTCAGGCGCCGCTCCAGAAGTGTTCAATTGGGTTGAGATCTGGTGAACAAAATCTAAACGCACCAGAGGAGACGGCTGCTGTTTTACAGGATCCTAACCAATTGTGCTATTGTGTTTTTTCGCGTTATTTGTGACTTATTTTGTACATAATGTTTCTGCCACCGTCTCTTATGACCGAAAAGAGCTTCTGGATATCAGAACAGCGATTACTCACCTCGTACTGGACAAAGATTTTTTCTTTAACGAGTCGGACGCAAAGGATTTCCTTCAGACACCGGACAAGGCCCAAATCCCCGGCATTCGCATGAAGAAGAGACAGAGATATAGGGGACGTAGGTCGGGTTGCCTTGTAAGAATCCAACGGCGAGTGGGTAACCCACTTCTACCTTCCATACTATTAGCCGACGTGCAATAATTGGATAATAAACTGGATGAGCTCCGATCAAGACTATCCTACCAACGGGACATAAAAAAATGTAATATCTTATGTTTCACCGAGTCGTGGCTGAACGACGATATTGAAACATACAGCTGGCTTGGTTTACCGTGCATCGGCAAGATAGAACAGCTGCCTCCGGTAAGACAATGTGTGGCGGTCTGTGTCTATATGTCAATAACAGCTGGTGCACAAAATCTAATATTAAAGAAGTCTCTAGGTGTTGCTCGCCTGAGGTAGAGTATCTCATTATAAGCTGTAGACCACACTATTTACCAAGAGAGTTTATCTATATTTTTCGTAGCTGTCTATTTACCACCACAAACCGATGCTGGCACTACGACAGCACTCAACGAGCTGTATAAGGCCATTAGCAAACAAGAAAATGCTCATCCAGAGGCGGCGCACCTAGTGGCAGGGGACTTTAATGCAGGGAAACTTAAATCCATTTTACCTCATGTCTACCAGCATGTTACATGTGCAACCAGAGGAAAATAAACTCTAGACCACCTTTACTCCACACACAGACACATACAAAGCTCTCCCTCACCCTCCATTTGGCAAATCTGACCATAACCTGACTCCTGCTTACAAGCAAACATTAAAAGCAGGAAGTACCAGTGACTCGCTCAATACGGAAGTGGTCAGATAATGCAGATGCTAAGCTACAGGACTGTTTTGCTAGCACAGACTGGAATATGTTCCGGGATTCTTCCGATGGCATTGAGGAGTACATCACATCAGTCACTGGCTTCATCAATAAGTGCATCGATGACGTCGTCCCCACAGTGACCATACGTACATACCCCAACCAGAAGCCATGGATACAGACAATATCCGCACTGAGCTAAAGGGTAGAGCTGCCGCTTTCAAGGAGCTGGACTCTAACCCGAACGCTTATAAGAAATCCTGCAATGCCCTCCGACGAACCATCAAACAGGCAAAGCGTCAATACAGGACTAAGATTGAATACTAGTACACCTACAAAGGGAAGCACAGCCATGAGCTGCCCATTGACACGAGCCTACCAGACAAGCTAATTGACTTCTATGCGCGCTTTGAGGCAAACAACACTGAAGCATGCATGAGAGCACCAGCTGTTCCGGACGACTGTGGGATCACGCTCTCCGTAGCCGATGTGAGTAACACCTTTAAACAGGTCAACATTCACAAGGCCGCAGGGCCAGACGGATTCCCAGGACGTGTACTCCGAGCATGCGCTGACCAACTGGCAAGTGTCTTCACTGACATTTTCAACCTCTCCCTGACAGAGTCTGTAATACCAACATGTTTCAAGCAGACCACCATAGTCCCTGTGCCCAAGAACACCAAGGTAATCTGCCTAAATGACTACCGACCCGCAGCACTCACGTCTGTAGCCATGAAGTGCTTTGAAAGGCTGGCCATGGCTCACATCAACACCATTATCCCAGAAACTCTACCCCACTCCAATTTTCATACCACCCTAATAGATCCACAGATGAAAAATCTCTATTACACTCCACACTGCCCTTTCCCACTTGACAAAAGGAACACCTACGTGAGAAAGCTATTCATTGACTACAGCTCAGCGTTCAACACCATAATGCCCTCAAAGCTCATCACTAAGCTAAGGACCCTGGGACTAAACACCTCCCTCTGCAACTGGATCCTGGACTTCATGACAGGCTGCCCCCAGGTGGTAAGGGTAGGTAACAACACATCTGCCACGCTGATCCTCAACACGGGGGCCCCCTCAGGGGTGTGTGCTCAGTCCCCTCCTGTACTCCCTGTTCACCCATGACCGCATGGCCAAGCACGACTCAAACACTATCATTACGTTTGCCGACGACACAACAGTGGTAGGCCTAATCACTGACAACGATGAGACAGCCTATAGGGAGGAGGTCAGAGACCTGGCAGTGTGGTGCCAGGATAACAACCTCTCCCTCAACGTGATCAAGACAAAGGAGATGATCGTGGACTACAGGAAAAGGAGGGCCGAGCATGCCCCCATTCTCATCGACGGGGCTGTAGTGGAGCAGTTTGAGAGCTTCAAGTTCCTTGGTGACAAACTATCATGGTCCAAACACACCAAGACAGTCATCAAGAGGGACGACAATGCCTATTCCCCCTCAGGAGACTGAAAAGATTTGGCATGGGTCCTCAGATCCTCAAAAAGTTCTACAGCTGCACCATCGAGAGCATCCTGACCGGTTGCGTCACCGCCTGGTATGGCAACTACTCGGCCTCCGACCGCAAGGCACTACAGAGGGTAGTGCGTACGGCCCAGTACATCACTGGGGCCAGGCTTCCTGCCATCCAGGACCTGTATACCAGGTGGTGTCAGAGGAAGGCCCTAAAAATTGCCAAAGACTCCAGCCACCTAAGTCATAGACTGTTCTCTCTGCTACCGCACAGCAAGCGGTACCGGAGGGCCAAGTCTAGGTCCAAAAGGCTCCTTTACAGCTTCTACCCCCAAGCCATAAGACTCCTGAACAGCTAATCAAATGGCTGAAAAATGTCCCAGTTCTTCCATGGCCTGCATACTTGCCAGACGTCACCCACTGAGCATGTTTGGGATGCTCTGGATCGACATGTATGACAGCGTGTTCCAGTTCCCGCCAATATCCAGCAACTTCACACAGCCATTGAAGGGGAGTGGGACAACATTCCACAGGCCACAATCAACAGCATGCACATCTGTATTCCCAGTCATGTAAAATCCATGGACTAGGGCCTAATGAATTTATTTATGGTGACGGATTTCCTTATATGAACCGTAATTCTGTAAAACCTTTGAAATTGTTGCATGTTGCGTTTATATTTGTGTTCAGTGCAGAGCATATGAGCGGAGTGGAGCGGTGAGAATCTCAGCTCCTCGCTCACGGAGTTGTTCACCCCTCCGCTCCCCCCGCTCAAAGCCACATCAGGCCAGTCCGCTCATTATCGCTCAGCGCTCAACGCAGTTTGCATCGCGCTCCACTCAAATCGCCCCCGCTCACTCCAAAAAAGGAACGAAATCTGCATGTATTTCACTTTTAGCTTAAACCACAGCCTTAGTTTATCTCCCCGAATTTGTTGCATACAAACTCATCTCGGATTACCCATTCTGTCTTGAAACGGGGATCTAACACTGACGCTAAAATGAGATGTTAATCAGTATAGTATATTCCATAGCGAATTGACACGTTGTTTGCCAATGTTTCTGCAAAAGCAGCGATGCCCATTGGAAGTGCAGCGTGAGTGTAATCGGTGAGCAGGGATTTTATTTCTGTGACAGCAGGGAGGATCATCCCCAGGTTCCCCAGCTCCTTCTGCATTTTGTCTGTGAGGTCTGCTAGTGGTGTCAGCACACTGACAAGGTGCGTCAGCTGCGGTACTTGATTCAGGGTGATGTTAGCAACATTAGACTTGAGTTTGTTTTGCCATAACGGGTCTTTTTGGAACAACCGGATGAACGACTGAATCATCCGCAGCTGGCTGCTCCATCGAATGGCGCAGGCATTTGTGGGGCGGACACCTAATTGGTCGGTTTCCTCTGTGCTCTTGCGTACACTTTTCACCAGGTGCCCGACTTTCACTAACAGCCTATTAATGTTGTCGTGCTCGTTAACGGCGTTTTTGATCGCCAGCTGAAGCATGTGAATGGGGCATCTCAGATGTAAATTTGACAAAGTAAAGTACTGATTTATCATAGTTTCTTGGGGGGGGGGGGGGGGGGGGGGTGTAGCCCGGTTGAGCTGCGCTGGCGAAGTGTTGCATCCCTTCGCGTTCTCCTTTACTCAGCGGTTCATAGTCCATCAAAATCATTTTTAAAAATGCTACATCCAGCTCTCTTTTTCTCTCCCTTGTTATGGTTGGGCCTTTGCCTGCAGTGAATAAACTTTTGAATTCCTCAACGCTTTTATCTTGTTGCTGCTGCTGCTCCTCGCTCTATAAAATACAAAATTCTTGGACGACACAAATTAAATTAAACAGATGGATTCTGGGTCAGGCTTGAGCATGCTTCAGACTCTTGGTGTGAGCGAGCGAAATTGGAGCGGGACATAAGGCGACACTCCGTCCTTTTAAAAATGCCGCTCTGCGCTCTGTTCAAAATCCGTCCGCTCACGCTCCACGCTCGCTCCCGCTCCACTCCGCTCATATGCTCTGGTTCAGTGTATATTTCAATGTCTAAATATTCATAAATGTATGTTTAAAAAATATTGAAATCGTCACACAAGGCAACAGTAACGATGTCGTCCACCACGAATGATGCAGCACCCCGTCCCCCATTGGGCCAATTGACATATCGCGTGACTAACACATTTCCGTTATTTTGTGTGACCACAGATTATCCATTATATTGACCAGATACTCAAGTGGTCGCTCTAACAATGAAAAGAAATGTCTTCAAAAATGGAATGCAGTTAGCCTGGGTAACAGTATATTTAGCTAATCCACTCCCTGTACTCCATGTCATGGGCCAAACACTCTTTGGCAATGACAATGAGAGGCAAGGAGTGGAATGTTAGCTAAAGAGACTGGTACTCAGAATAGAAGACAGTCAGGAGCAGGCAAGATCAGGTGGGACCATTCTAGCCAATGAGAGGGCAAATACAGTGCGAACAACAGGCACAACTCAGATATAAAGTGTTTTTTCTCAAAGTTGCCGGGATGTCGCGTCCTACTTATCAGTACACTCGTAACAACCTAAGCACCACAAAACTTCTATTTGATCAAATAAGCCACACGTAGCAAATAAGCCATTACATTTTTTGTTAACCAAATTCAACACACAAAAACTCGTAGCTTCGTGAGCAACAATAAAATGGAAGAAATGTCACCTGCTGGAGAAGGTTTTGGGCCCAGTTATCCCTCTCGCTTCGCCTCTTCCTCTCTGGTGTGACTCACAAATTTCAGTTAATTACTATAGCTCCGGTCTTAGATCAATCTGTGTAATTTCGTAAATGCCAGATCTTTATGGCATGCCGCATCATTCAACCAAGTTTCATCAAAATCGGGCCAGTGCTGCCTGAGATATTGCGTGACTAACGTATGAATGGAGGGACGGAGTCCAAGCCACAGTCCCTTAGCCGATTTAATTGTGGGGGACAATTACAGAGCAAGTGGTAAAGCTTCATATGACACCAACGTTTGCTTTGTAGCACCTATAGATGAAGCACTATGGAGTCTTAAAGGAGGCCTGGGCAAGTCCAAAATGTCATTAATATGCTAACTTTGATTAAAATAAAAAATAAAATAAATGTTATATAAATAAAACTCGTAGCTTCGAGTTTGTTTAAACCCTTTACAATGAAGATCTGTGAAGTTATTTGGATTTTTACAAATTATCTTTGAAAGACAGGGTCCTGAAAAAGGAACATTTCTTTTTTTTGGTAAGTTCCCTGTCTTTCAGGCAAATGAGATGCTATAAGATACATTTTAGGCATACATATGACAATTAACTTTTGTGATTAAATAAAACAAATTTGATCAAATCCCATCAGATTTCACTTTCATGCATAACACTGTGCCATGTATCAAAACAACATGTGGCAGACTTGACGATGCTAAAACACTAGTGGCTAGCTGGCTCACTCTGTGTGTGGGGGAAAGTGTGAGGAGGAGGCCCAGTTGCATTGTTTACACCCGTTTCCCCCCTAAATAAATATGACAACGACCCCTCTGCTGTGACATCCTGTTAGAATGTGCCAACAATTAGTTATAAATTGACGAAATAGAAAAATCACATGGCTGAGACCACGTTATTTTGACACAACCGTGGAACTCTGCAATACACCCACAGAGATAGAGATATCTTTACACATGTCCTATTATGATGTCTGTGAGCGCACGGGCAGCACCGTTGAGGCAATCTCCATTTTGAAGTAGTCAATTTTCTTCTTCTACTACTTATATGACTTGATAAACAAAGGGTGCATACTGCCACCTAGTGTTTACTCATGAGTATAATTAATTGGCTGATCCCTCCTGATGGAATCATGTGATCCTTTCTTAACCCATAGGAAGTCCCACCCAGTTGACTATTTTAAAATGGTGGAAGCCCTCAATGGCAATGTCCATGCCAAAACCATAGACATTAAAACCAGTAGACAGGGACAGCACTGACCAATGCACCCTCACATTTGTTTTGTCACTGAGCAATTTCAGGTCTGCTGAGCACAAACTTGAACGTTGTGAAAATTCTGTGCAACTTCCGGCGAGTGTTTACTGTGAACACTGAGGCTGTACACCTGCTTTAAGTTAGTTTTAACAGTGGTCAAGTAGATACTGTGGCTATTTGATCATAATGTAGGCCTACCAGAATGGCCTACCACCAAAAACAATGGAGAAAATGCATCCCATAACATTTGAACATTGAAATAGCTGTTCCATCGTTCAGCCTAGAATAGCAGCCAATGTGTGCTATTCAATGCAGGCCTATTTTCCATGACACTTTTGAAAAAAACATGCAGGGCTTGACATTAACCTATTTACCCACTTGTCCTTCAGACAAGGAGGTGACTGAAAATGTTGTGTAGTTTGATGCAAGAAACCACAAAACAAAATGCATCATTTTTCCCATACCATTATTACAGGGAATCAGACAAATTACGCTACCCTCTGCCTTTCGGCTACTTAGCTTATTCAAGCCTGTCTCAAAATGTGGTCTCGTGTGGCTCAGTTGGTAGAGCACGGCACTTGCAACGCCAGGGTTGATTCCCATGGGGGACCAGTACGAACAAATATGAAAATGTATGCACTCACTACTGTAAATAGATCTGGATAAAAACGTCTGCTAAATGAAAAAGAATACAACACTGACCCTTTAAAACAAAAAAAACTTTACCTGACTCGCTTTTCAAAGATCTCTAGAAATGCGCACATTTTGTGCTCTTGTAGGAAGCAATCACTCCCCCATTGCTGCCTACAAATTATCTATAACTGGGCTAAAAACTCACTAACTTGCAAAGGATATGAACAAATGTACAAAAGGGGCACACGTCGCTACATGTACAGTCGGTATATAGATGCTCTTTGGATCACACATTTGACATAGTAATGGGAAGTTCGGCTCTTTTTACTGATTCTGTTCTTTTCGACTTGTTCAGTCAAAAGAACTGATCTTTCGACTAATTTTGTGAATTTGCACCAGTAATACCCAGAGCACACAAGTCTCCCAACCGGTGAACGATGAATTGAAAACTCAAAAAAAAAGTCATGATTAGGGACGTGCACGGTTATTCGAATATCCGAATGGACTTTAGTATTCGAATACTAGTGTGAGTATAATTTTTTGCGGCAAAAAAATTATAGGCCTATTTTAACACAAATAGCCATTTGACATTGTTACATACAAGGATATACCATGACATTTCAAATTAATTTAATAAAAACAACTTTACAATGTAGTTTTGATGACCTGCGCCCCATAAAAAAGACCGGTAGCTGTCCGATGTGTAGCTTGTGGTTTATGTTGGCCAATCAATGCGGCAAAGAGGCTCAATGTGTAACGAGTGTAGTGAGAGTTCACTAACGCAATGCAAGATGGAATAACATTTCGGAATTCAAAGTTAACGAAATGAGAAGTAGAAGACTACAACGAGCAACCAACAGGTAGGCTTTTGTTTTACCTGAATGTGGTTGGGGTGAAAGCGCAAAATGTGGCCTCAATTAGCCTAGCTCTCCTGTCAAGACAGGCACTGTTCTATGGGATGATAAATAACATTGTGGCTGCTACAAGTTAGCTAGTCTTGGCTGCAGCAGATTAGCGTCTCTCTTGCTCTGCCTCCGTCTGCTCACTCCCATCTCACTGGCACCTCCTCAACTGCAGCAATAGTGCACCAGTCTCATAATCTCTCCCTCGTGCAGCATTGCTCAGGTTAAAAACATATGTTTATAAAAAATAAAATACATGTATTTCGAATATCCGGATATCCAAGAAAAATTCATGATACTATTGGAATAATTACATGATTTCAAACCCGCATCCCTAGTCATGATTCTACAAGCCTCGTTCACCATAGGGGGCTTATTGGAGCTAGTGATGTGCAGTTCAGGAATGATTCGTTCTTTTTGAATGACACTCAATACTGACTCGAGAGTCATGATTCGTTCTTCCGAGTGACTCGTTCATTTTAGTCGTTCGTTTGACCTGCTGGCTGCAATGAATACTACAGCCGGATTAATATGTGCTCCGACGAGCAACTGTCGATCATGTGCACAAGGGAAAATAGATTATGTTGAGGCAGCATAGAAGAGAACTGATACAGTGAGGGAAAAAAGTATTTGATCCCCTGCTGATTTTGTATGTTTGCCCACTAACAAAGAAATGATCAGTCTATAATTTTAATGGTAGGTTTATTTGAACAGTGAGAGACAGAATAACAACAAATAAATCCAGAAAAACACATGTCAAAAATGTTATAAATTGATTTGCAAGTTAATGAGGGAAATAAGTATTTGACCCCCTCTCAATCAGAAAGATGTCTGGCTCCCAGGTGTCTTTTATACAGGTAACGAGCTGAGATTAGGAGCACATTCTTAAAGGGAGTGCTCCTAATCTCAGCTTGTTACCTGTATAAAAGACACTTGTCCACAGAAGCAATCAATCAATCAGATTCCAAACTCTCCACCATGGCCAAGACCAAAGAGCTCTCCAAGGATGTCAGGGACAAGATTGTAGACCTACACAAGGCTGGAATGGGCTACAAGACCTTCGCCAAGCAGCTTGGTGAGAAGGTGACAACAGTTGGTGTGATTATTCGCAAATGGAAGAAACACAAAATAACTGTCAATCTCCCTCAGCCTGGGGCTCCATGCAAGATCTCACCTCGTGGAGTTGCAATGATCATGAGAACGGTGAGGAATCAGCCCAGAACTAAACGGGAGGATCTTGTCAATGATCTCAAGGCAGCTGGGACCATAGTCACCAAGAAAACAATTGGTAACACACTACGCTGTGAAGGACTGAAATCCTGCAGCGCCCGCAAGGTCCCCCTGCTCAAGAAAGCACATATACAGGCCCGTCTGAAGTTTGCCAATGAACATCTGAATGATTCAGAGGAGAACTGGGTGAAAGTGTTGTGATCAGATGAGACCAAAATCGAGCTCTTTGGCATCAACTCAACTCGCCGTGTTTGGAGGAGGAGGAGTGCTGCCTATGACCCCAAGAACACCATCCCCACCATCAAACATGGAGGTGGAAACATTATGCTTTGGGGGTGTTTTTCTGCTAAGGGGACAGGACAACTTCACCGCATCAAAGGGACGATGGACGGGACCATGTACCGTCAAATCTTGGGTGAGAACCTCCTTCCCTCAACCAGGGCATTGAAAATGGGTCGTGGATGGGTATTCCAGCATGACAATGACCCAAAACACACGGCCAAAGCAACAAAGGAGTGGCTCAAGAAGAAGCACATTAAGGTCCCGGAGTGGCCTGGCCAGTCTCCAGACCTTAATCCCATAGAAAATCTGTGGAGGGAGCTGAAGGTTCGAGTTGCCAAACGTCAGCCTCGAAACCTTAATGACTTGGAGAAGATCTGCAAAGAGGAGTGGAACAAAATCCCTCCTGAGATGTGTGCAAACCTGGTGGCCAACTACAAGAAACGTCTGACCTCTGTGATTGCCAACAAAGGTTTTGCCACCAAGTACTAAGTCCTGTTTTGCAGAGGGGTCAAATACTTATTTCCCTCATTAAAATGCAAATCAATTTATAACATTTTTGACATGCGTTTTTCTGGATTTTTTTGTTGTTATTCTGTCTCTCACTGTTCAAATAAACCTACCATTAAAATTGTAGACTGATCATTTCTTTGTCAGTGGGCAAACATACAAAATCAGCAGGGGATCAAATACTTTTTTTCCTCACTGTAATTGATCGCATGGTGCAAGAATGAATGTTACTTGATTATTGAATGTTACTCGATGGACACAGCTTTGTAGGACCAAAACATGCACATCCTGCCTCTGCTCATTGCTCAACACGAACTCAAGGACAAATCGTTCAGAGGGCTGCTGCAGTTCATGATATTGTGCTAATCTCCCTCGTGGCAGTCAAGCAGTGTCATTCTGCCAAGAGTCGTTCACAATCTAACCCGGTTGCGACTGCAACTAGACCTTGTTTCAAAGGTATCAATCAGAGGTGGGGCCAGAGGTCCCAGAGTGGTGTTGCGAAAAAAAAAAATCTGGGGCCCATAGTTTTTCCTGATCTGGTAACCTAACCAGGTAAAACTCTGACCTTACACAGTATGACATGATTCATATGTTGTAAAAAGGTTATTGGCTATGATGGGACCAGAGTTTCTCTAAATCAGGTCAAAACATTTTTAAAAGCTCCTGGAAAAACTCCTGGCCTTGGGGAGGATGAAAACCCTGTCCAACTGCAGCAACCTCATATGAACTGTATTTTAAAGAAGGACTATGGGGGTTTCCTATACACAGACACAGAGAAAGCAACATGAAAATAAAACTCACAGGGCTGAGCTTGCTTTATGTATGTTTGCATCGTGTAGTCCTGCCTTATGCAACTGTAGGCCTAATAAAACATTTACTCACAGTCTACAGTGCCTTCAGAAAGTATTCATACCCCTGGACTTATTCCACATTTTGTTATGTTACAGCCTGATTCAAAATGGATTAAATTTATTTATTTCTCTCATCCATCTACACACAACACCCCATAATGACAAAGTGAAAACATGCAGACACATTTTAGCAAATTTAATTGATATTGAAATACAGAAATATCTCATTTACATACGTTCACACCCCTTTGCTATGACGGAAAGAAACACCTATCTATATAAAGGTCCCACATTTGACAGTGCATGTCAGAGCAGAAACTATAGTATAAAGTCCAAGGAATCATTCGTAGATCTCCAAGATAGAATTGTGATGAGGCATACATTTGAAGTCGGAAGTTTACATACTCGTTTTTCAACCACTCCACAAATGTCTTCTTAACAAACTATAGTTTTGGCAAGTAGGTTAGGACATCTACTTTGTGCATGGCACAAGTAATTTTTCCAACAATTGATTACAGACAGATTATTTCACTTATTTCACTTCACTGTATTACAATTCCAGTGGGTCTAGGGTTTTACATACACTAAGTTGACTGTGACTTTAAACAGTTTGGAAAATTCCAGAAAATTATGTCATGGCTTTAGATGCTTCTGATAGGCTAATTGACATCATTTGAGTCAATTGGAGGTGTACCTGTGGATGTATTTCAAGGCCTACCTTCAAACTCAGTGCCTCTTTGCTTGACATCATGGGAAAATCAAAAGAAATCAGCCAAGACCTCAGAAAAAAAATGGTAGACCTCCACAAGTCTGGTTCAACCTTGGGAGCAATTCTGTCTCCTAGAGATGAACGTACTTTGGTGCGAAAAGTGCAAATCAATCCCAGAACAACAGCAAAGGACCTTGTGAAGATGCTGGTGGAAACAGGTACAAAAGTATCTACAGTGGAGAGAACAGATTTTCCTACTTACAAAGCATTTAGAGGTCTGTAATTTTTATCATAGGTACACTTAATCTGTGAGAGACGGAATCTAAAACAAAAATCCAGAAAATCACATTGTATGATTTTTAAGTAATTAATTTGCATTTTATTGCATGACATAAGTATTTGATCACCTACCAACCAGTAAGAATTACAGCTCTCACAGACCTGTTAGTTTATCTTTAAGAAGCCCTCCTGTTCTCCACTCATTAACTGTATTAACTGCACCTGTTTGAACTCGTTACCTGTATAAAAGACACCTGTCCACCCACTCAATCAAACAGACTCCAACCTCTCCACAAAGGCCAAGACCAAAGAGCTGTGTAAGGACATCAGGGATACAAGTGTAGACCTGCACAAGGCTGGGATGGGCTACAGGACAATAGGCAAGCAGCTTGGTGAGAAGGCAGCAACTGTTGGCACAATGATTAGAAAATGGAAGAAGTTCAAGATGACGGTCAATCACCCTCGGTCTGGGGCTCCATACAAGATCTCACCTCGTGGGGCATCAATGATCATGAGGAAGGTGAGGGATCAGCCCAGAACTACACGGCAGGACCTGGTCAATGACCTGAAGAGAGCTGGGACCACAGTCTCAAAGAAAACCATTAGTAACACACTACGCCGTCATGGATAAAAATCCTGCAGCGCACGCAAGGTCCCCCTGCTCAAGCCAGCGCATGTCCAGGCCCTCTGAAGTTTGCCAATGACCATCTGGATGATCCAGATGAGGAATGGGAGAAGGTCATGTGGTCTGATGAGACAAAAATAGAGCTTTTTGGTCTAAACTCCACTCGCCGTGTTTGGAGGAAGAAGAAGGATGAGTACAACCCCAAGAACACCATCCCAACCGTGAAGCATGGAGGTGGAAACATCATTCTTTGGGGATGCTTTTCTGTAAAGGGGACAGGACGACTGCACCGTATTGAGGGGAGGATGGATGGGGCCATGTATCGCGAGATCTTGGCCAACAACCTCCTTCCCTCAGTAAGAGCATTGAAGATGGGTCATGGCTGGGTCTTCCAGCATGACAATGACCTGAAACACACGGCCAGGGCAACTAAGGAGTGGCTCCGTAAGAAGCATCTCAAGGTCCTGGAGTGGCCTAGCCAGTCTCCAGACCTGAACCCAATAGAAAATCTTTGGAGGGAGCTGAAAGTCCGTATTGCCCAGCGACAGCCCCGAAACCTGAAGGATCTGGAGAAGGTCTGTATGGAGGAGTGGGCCAAAATCCCTGCCTCAGTGTGTGCAAACCTGGTCAAGACCTACAGGAAACGTATGATCTCTGTAATTGCAAACAAAGGTTTCTGTATCAAATATTAAGTTCTGCTTTTCTGATGTATCAAATACTTATGTCATGCAATAAAATGCAAATTAATTACTTTAAAATCATACAATGTGATTTTCTGGATTTTTGTTTTAGATTCCGTCTCTCACAGTTGAAGTGTACCTATGATAAAAATTACAGACCTCTACATGGTTTGTAAGTAGGAAAACCTGCAAAATCGGTAGTGTATCAAATACTTGTTCTCCCCACTGTATATCCACAGTAAAACGAGTCCTATATTGATTTAACCTGAAAATCCACTCAGCAAGCAAGAAGCCACTGCTCCAAAACAGCCATAAAAAAGCCAGACTCCGGTTTGCAACTAAACATGGGGACAAAGATCATACTTTTTGGATAAATGTCCTCTGGTCTGATGAAACAAAAATAGAACTGTTTGGCCATAATGACCATCGTTATGTTTGGAGGAAAAAGGGGGTTGCTTGCAAGCCGAAGAACACCATCCCAACCGTGAACCACGGAGGTGGCAGCATCATGCTGTGGGGGTGCTTTGCTGCAGCAGGGTCAGGTGCACTTCACAAAATAGATGGCATCATGAGGAAGGAAAATTATGTGGATATATTGAAGCAACATCTCAAGACATCAGTCAGGAAGTTAAAGCTTGATCGCAAATGGGTCTTCCAAATGGACAATGACCCCAAGCATACTTCCAAAGTTGTGGCAAAATGGCTTAAGGACAACAAAGTCAAGGTATTGGAGTGGCCATCACAAAGCCCTGTCCTCAGTCCTATAGAAAATGTGTGGGCAGAACTGAAAAGGCGTGTGCGAGCAAGGAGGCCTACAAATCTGACTCAGTTACACCAGCTCTGTCAGGAGGAATGGGCCAAAATTCACCCAACTTATTGTGGGGTGAACATTTGACCCAAGTTAAACAATTTAAAGGCAATGCTACCAACTTCTGACCCACTGGGAACGTGATGAAATAAATAAAAGCTGAAAAAAATCATTCTCTCTACTATTATTCTGACATTTCACATTCTTAAAATAAAGTGGTGATCCTAACTGACCTAAGAAAGGGAATTTTTACTAGGATTAAATGTCAGGAATTGTGAGTTTAAATGTATTTGGCTAAGATGTATGTGAACTTCCGACTTCAACTGTATATCTGAGGAAGGGTACACAACCACTTCTAGAGTGTTGAAAGTTTCCAAGAGCACAGTGTTCTCCATCATTGGGAAATTGAAAACATATGGAACTACCCAGACTGTGCCTAGAGCTGGCCGTCCAACCAAACTGAGCAACCGGGCAAGAAGGACCTTGGTCAGGGAGGTGACCAAGAACTCAATGACCACTGACAGAATTACATTGTTCCTTGGCTAAGATGGAGGAACCTGCCAGAAGGACAAAAGTCTCTACAGCACAACACCAATCTGGGCTTTATGGCAGATTGGCCAGACTGAAGCCACTCCTGAGAAAAAAAAAGCACATGACAGCACGCCTGGAGTTGAAAGACTAAGGCACGTGAAAGACTAAGAAAAATATAACTTTTTGGCCGGAATGCAAAGCGCTATGTCTGGAGAAAACCAGGCACAGCTCTTCACACGTCTAACCCCATCCCTACCGTGAAGCAAGGTGGTGGAAGCATCATGCTATGGGGAAGCTTTTCAGCGGCAGGGACTGGGAGACTGGTAAGGAGAGGGAACAATGAATGGAGCCAAATACAGGCAAATCCTTGATGAGAACCTGTTTCAGAGTGCAAGCGACCATAGACTGGGGTGAAGATTTACGTTCCAACAGGACAATGACCCCAAGCATACAGCCAAAGCAACGCTGGAATGGCTTCAGAACAAGAATGTTAAAGTCTTTGCGTGGCCAAGCCAAAGCCCAGACTTGAATCCCATTGAAAAGCTGTGGAAAGACTTGAAGATTGCTGTTCACTGCCGCTCCCCATCTAAATTTAACAGAGCTTGAGAAAATCTACAAGAAGAATGGGAGAAAATCCCCAAATCCAGATTTGGAAAGCTGATACAGACATACCCAAAACGACTCAAAGCTGTAATCGCCATTGAAGGTGATTCTACAAAGTGTTGACTCTTATGTAAATGAGATATTTCTGTAATTCGTTTTCAATACACTTCCTACATTTCTAAAAACATGTTTTCACTTTGTCATTATGGGGTAGATTGGTGAAAATATAAACGCAACATGCAACAACTTCAAATATTTTACTGAGTTACAGTTCATATAAGGAAATCAGTCAAATGAAATAAATAAATTAGGCCCTAATCTATGGATTTCACATGACTGGGAATACAGACATGAATCTGTTGGTCACATCTTTTATTTTTTTAAGGTAGGGGCGTGGATCAGAAAACCAGTCAGTATCTGGTGTGACCACCATTTGCCTCATGCAGCGCGACATCTCCTTCGCATAGAGTTGATGAGGCTGTTGATTGTGGCCTGTGGAATGTTGTCCCACTCCTCTTCAATGGCTGTGCGAAGTTGCTGGATATTGGTGGGAACTGGAAAACGCTGTCGTACACGTCGATCCAGAGCATCCAAAACATGCTCAATGGGTGACATGTCTTGTGAGTACGCAGGCCATGGAAGAACTGGGATATTTTCAGCTTCCAGGAATTGTGTGCAGATCCTAGTGACATGTTGCTGTGCATTATCATGCAGAAACATGAGGTGATGGTGGCAGATGAATGGCATGTCAGGTCAACTGCAATCAGCTCAAGACCCTGGTGAGGCGACAAGCACGCAGATGAGCTTCCCTGAGACTGTTTCTGACAGTTTGTGCAGAAATTATTTGGTTGTGTAAACCCACAGTTCCATCAGCTGTCAGGGTGACTGGTCTCAAGACGATTCCGCAGGTGAAAAAGCTGGATGTGGAGGTCCTGGGCTTGCATGGTTACAGGTGGTCTGCGGTTGAGTCCTCTAAAGTGGCGTTGGAGGCGGCTTATGGTAGAGAAATAAACATTCAATTATCTGGCAACAGCTCTGGTGGACATTCCTGCAGTCAGCATGACAATTGCACACTCCTTGAAAACTTGAGACATCTGTGGCATTGTGTTATGTGACAAAACTGCACATTTTAGAGTAGCCTTTTGTCCCCAGCACAAGGTGCACCTGTGCAATGATCATGCTGTTTACATCCCTGTTAGTTAGCATTTCTCCTTTGCCAAGATAAATCATCCACCTGACATGTGTCATATCAAGAAGCTTATTAAACAAATTTGTGCACAAAACTTGCGAGAAATAAGCTTTTGGTGTGTATGGAAATTTCTGGGATATTTTATTTCAGCTCATGAAACATGGGATCAACACTTTACATGTTGCGTTTATATTTTTGTACAGTGTACTAAAAACGAGGTTCTCATTTATTCTTTATCAGAAGGATACGATTATTAGTCTTAGGCAACAGGTCGACAACAACCAAATTGGGATGTCTACATCCAAGCTGATAGGTAGCTAGCTAAGTGGCTAGCATAGCAAAATAGATAACTAACTTACTGGCTAACATCAAGCTAGCATCTGATCATGCAGCGGCTGTAGCCATGATGAATCATTGCAATGCAAGAGCCAGCTATCTGCCCCATAATAGGTGAATCATAACACAGAACTTGGCATGTTTTACGACAGACACCGATGAAATTGTTAGAAATACTTCCTAAACATACATTTTAAATAAAGGTATTGTTCCTGGCCATTTGGTGGAGGAACACTTAACGTGCCATAACTAGGATGGACAATAGAACGAGTCAAAATTCACCTAAGGCTGAAAAACAATTGGGGGAGATCAGCGTTCCAAGGGCAAAAAGTATTTCGGGGCTAGCGTTTGACGACAACGGAGTACGCTGCCCAGCTTTACATAATTAGAAAGAGGAGATGCTCATGATTAAAATGATGCCCGACTTGAAAAAAATCTAAATGTACACATTGCGAGATATTTGGCAAAATAGACATACCTATATTTCCCCTATAGGAAACAATGGGAGGACCTCAGAGTTCCATGAGTAATTTTTTGTTGTTGACGTTTTAACTATCAGCAATTGCTTTAACCTGGGCAGGTGTCATTGCCAACAATAGCGAAGCAGGCACTGTGACATAGAACAATGGGCTGTGAATAAAACATTTGGTAGGCGAGTTGGTGCCACGGTGCTCAATAGAACTAATAGGAGCTGGCAGGGTGAAAAATAACATAAAATAAGGGCCGTTTTTTCCTTACTACTTCAAAACTACGGCAAGCAGCTGGGACATATGGTAATATTATGAAACTGGGTTCAACGGCGGATGCAATGAACTCGTTTTTATCAAAAAAGCGTTGTTAAAAATGTCATGTGTCCAGCCTACCATAACAAACAAACACTAGTTTTCAGCCTGTTGGATAAAACTGCGCAAATATTTTCCAACGCTGCATTTTTGCTAAGCGTCAAACTAAGTGTCGTTAAATAACGTGATTTGGATTCCGTTAGCTGCCTGCTTTACCCAACTAGATAGCTCGAGCCTGATGATTAGCTAACTAACGTTAGCTAGGCCCAACTGCTAACGTTATTGTTAGTCATCAGCACTCACTTTCAGCGTGCTAGGCTAATCTTTCTCAACTGAAAACAGGAGCTTAAAATGTCCATTGGCTGCATGTCACTAAACAGTGCTTCACAAATATGGGCAAAAAAATTGTAGCTACTGTAAGTACCATAACCTACCTGGCGTTTAATCGTAAAAGTTAAATCGCGTTCCACCTATGACAATGCTAAGGTATTACTGTGCCTTGCTGCTTCAGTTCAGACATCGTGTTGTTGCTAGCATCGTCTATACAGCCATGTTAGCTAGCCATGCAACTGTAATGGGAAACTGATGGTCAACCGAAGTCACTTCATCGGCAGCTGGCACAACAACAAAAAAATTGGCAAAAAGTAGTGTAATGATAACGTTATAGTTTTTAAATATACGACATATGAAACCTCGCTAGTTTCAGCCTGTAACGTCCCCGAGTGAGGCCCAGACACTGGCAAAAAAAAAAGTCTAGCCATCTGCTTCATTTATCTTATTACATTTGCAGAACAGGTGTCATCAGTCAAAGAGACGACAGAATACGTTGTTTTGAACATCAACTCCAATTATATTGTGGAAGAAGCTTACAATACACTATTCCAGAAATAGTTTGGGGCCTTGCTCTATATATTGTTAACTAGCTAGAGCGGTCTACTAGGTGCGAGCAAGTTTGCAATGCAGCATTATCCTGCGAGGAACTCCCTACTATCATAGATCTGACAGAAACAGATCATGCTTGGCCTTCAAGTGGTTCAGGTGAATGCACCCTAAACCCAGGCAGTACTAGTGTCAGCACGAACATTGTTGTTATGGGAGGAATACAAACCATGATGCGATCGTCCATTCACGCTGACCACGGTCACTGCATTCATTTTCTTAGTCCATGGGTTCACCTTGGGCGGGGGTGCTTCAGCAAACTCCCTTTTACTGCATTTCACACAGTCTTCCGTTTGATCAGTCGTGTACTTCTCTTGATCCAGGATGTCTTTCTCTTGATTGTTACTCTCTTCTTTTGCCTGTTTAGAGCTTAGTTCCTTCGTTGCAATCCCACCCTGTTCCGAGTTGTTTGTTTTCATATTGCTACCCTCGTCGGCAACACCTGTCTGCTTCACCCCCTTTTCCAGACAGTCCTCTCCATGTTGTATCATCTTGCTCGATTGCCCATTATCCTCCTGTTTGATAAGAGGATTGTTGGGTAGGAGAGTCTCTACCTGAGTGGCCATTTCCCCTTTTACTCACGATACCCCCAAATTCGCCTACAACTCAAGAACGAAAATGTTTAATATTCCTCGAATGAACTCGTCTATCGTTTCTCCACTCCACCCCTAGACTAAATAGCCTTCAGTCTAAGACGCAGAGTGGTTTGTGTTAAATTAAAACATATAAAAAGCGCCCGAGAGCTTCTCTTAAATTACAAGCTAATCTTCACCACTAACAGCAACATGGATGATCACCATCACGCGATAGAAGGGTGCGCGCACGTACGCTCGGGGGGTGTGACCACGCAAAGATGTGGACAATTGGGTTATTCTTCTTCTTTGGTATAACGGCGTTCGCAACAATTATATGTACATTCCGCCACCTATTGTACAGGTGGATAATAAGGATCCAAAAAGGGAAAAAATGCGGGGTAAAAAAATAAATATCCATACAAATGATCAGTAACGAAATGTTAATTAAACTAAATCAGCCTGCTTTTCTGTTTTAATCAGGTCCCTACACAGGCTCAGAAGGATCCTGTGATGGCGGGACAGTTCCTGGCGACAGTGGTCCTTGCAGCGCTTCTGTTGTTAAGTCTAGGAGGCCCAAAAACTTCTCGGCTGCAGATATAATGATGTCCGACTTCTTGGACACTTGTGCAGTACAATTAATAACTGTGGCTATGAATGCTACAAAATACACCTTTTCACCATAAGTGTATCCAGATCACTTGATTGAAGGATAACATTTGCAACGGGTTGTGGTGCATCCACCGCATATCTTCTTCAGAACTGTGTCCTGTTGCCCCTTCAACACTCTTCACTGCCTCCACAAAGGATATTTGCTGTACAGCCCTGACCCTTGACACCTCAACCTCTTTCACCCTAACAGGGCACTCAGGGAATTTGGAAATATGATCTCCACACAGTTGCAACATTTTACATTCACATACTCTTCAATAACATAATCCTTCCGTCTGCAAACACTTGACACAAACTTTTTACACTTCTTGCATTGCATCGGGTTCTGCATGAATGCTCTTACGGCGTATCTTATATACAGTGCCTTTGGAACGTATTCAGACCCCTTGACTTTTTCCACATTTTGTTAGGTTACAGCCTTATTCTAAAATTGATTAAATTGTTTTTTCCCTCATCAATCTACACACAATACCCTATACATTTAGCTAATTTATTTTTTAAAATGAAAAAAATGAAATATCACATTTACATAAGTATTCAGACCCTTTACTCAGTACTTTGTTGAAGCACCTTTGGCAGCGATTACAGCCTTGAGTCTTCTTGGATATGACGCTACAAGCTCTGCACACCTGTATTTGAGGAGTTTCTCCCATTCTTCTCTGCAGATCCTCTCAAGCTCGGTCAGCTTGGATGGGGAGCGTTGCTGCACAGCTATTTTCAGGTCTCTCCAGAAATGTTCGATCAGGTTTAAGTCCGGGCTCTGGCTGGGCCAAGGACATTCAGAGACTTGTCCCGAAGCCACTCCTGCGTTGTCTTGGCTGTGTGCTTAAGGTTGTTGTCCTGTTGGAAGGTGAACCTTCGCCCCAGTCTGAGGTCCTGAAAGCTCTGGAGCAGGTTTTCATCAAGGATCTCTCTGTACTTTGCTCCGTTCATCTTTGCCTCGATCCTGACTAGTCTCCCAGTCCCTGCCGCTGAAAAACATCCCCACAGCATGATTCTGCCACCACCATGCTTCACCGTAGGGATGGTGCCAGATTTCCTCCATTCAGGCCAAATACTTCAATCTTGGTTTCATCAGACCAGATAATCTTGTTTGCTCATGGTCTGAGAGTCTTTAGGTGCCTTTTGGCAAACTCCTAGCGGGCTGTCATGTGCCTTTTACAGAGGAGTGGCTTCCGTCTGGCCACTCTACCATAAAGGTCTGATTGGTGGAGTGCTGCAGAGATGGTTGTCCTTCTGGAAGGTTCTCCCATCTCCACAGAGGAACTCTAGAGCTCTGTCAGAGTGACCATCGGGTTCCTGGTCACCTCCCTGACGAAGGCTCTTCTCCCCCGATTGCTCAGTTTGGCTGGGCAGCCAGCTCTAGGAAGAGTCTTGGTGGTTCCAAACTTCTTCCATTTAACATTTAACATTTACATTTACGTCATTTAGCAGACGCTCTTATCCAGAGCGACTTACAAATTGGTCCATTCACCCTATAGCCAGGGGGGGGGGGGGTAGAAGGATTACTTTATCCTATCCCAGGTATTCCTTAAAGAGGTGGGGTTTCAAATGTCTCCGGAAGGTGGTGAGTGACTCCGCTGTCCTGGCGTCGTGAGGGAGCTTGTTCCACCATTGGGGTGCCAGAGCAGCGAACAGTTTTGACTGGGCTGAGCGGGAACTATGCTTCCGCAGAGGAAGGGGAGCCAGCAGGCCAGAGGTGGATGAACGCAATGCCCTCGTTTGGGTGTAGGGACTGATCAGAGCCTGAAGGTACGGAGGTGCCATTCCCCTCACTGCTCCATAGGCAAGCACCATGGTCTTGTAACGGATGCGAGCTTCAACTGGAAGCCAGTGGAGTGTGCGGAGGAGGGGGGTGACGTGAGAGAACTTGGGAAGGTTGAACACCAGACGGGCTGCGGCATTCTGGATGAGTTGTAGGGGTTTAATGGCACAGGCAGGGAGCCCAGCCAACAGCGAGTTGCAGTAATCCAGACGGGAGATGACAAGTGCCTGGATTAGGACCTGTGCCGCTTCCTGTGTAAGGCAGGGTCGTACTCTCCGAATGTTGTAGAGCATGAACCTGCAGGATCGGGTCACCGCCTTGATGTTAGCGGAGAACGACAGGGTGTTGTCCAGGGTCACGCCAAGGCTCTTCGCACTCTGGGAGGAATGATGGAGGCCACTGTGTTCTTGGGGACCTTCAATGCTGCAGAAATGTTTTGGTACCCTTCCCCAGATCTGTGCCTCGACACAATCCTGTCTCGGAGCTCTACGGACAATTCCTTTGACCTCATGGCTTGGCCTTTCCAAATCATATCCAATCAATTGAATTTACCACAGGTGGACTCCAATCAAGTTGTAGAAACATCTCAAGGATGATCAATGGAAACAGGGTGGCTGAGGAAATGTTTTTATTTAATCAATTTTAGAATAAGGCTGTAACGTAACAAAATGTGGAAAAAGTCAAGGGGTCTGAATACTTTCCGAATGCACTGTATCCCAACTTTACATAGTATGGTAAATACTCATCAAACATCAATAATACAGATCAACTTTGCTCCTTTTTCCCATTCTCCAAACGGGTCAAGGGACGTGCATTAACTACTCCTGGAAACTTTTGCCTAAGATATTGCTTATCAATGTCCAACGGGATGCCAGAAATAACACAGAAAACTAAAACTGTTCAATTCATGCTTCAATATTTTTGCGAGCCACAATGCACGCTCCTTTTGCTCTTTAGATACACACCATATCAACACCATACCACTCCTGGTTACTTTGACTGCATCCACTTTTCCCAACGCCTTCTTCACCATCCTTGTGACTTCAAAAGGGTTTCCCAAGTAAATATCTTCATCCAAAATACGTACTCCAACAAGGAACGATTCATCAGACTCATTTTCCACAATAATTTTAGCCCTTTTTGTTCCATTCTTGGACTTCAATGTTGTCCACTCATCTTTCTCGCTAACTGTACTTGACGCACTTTAAGCTATAAACGACACTTCTGCTTCCGACATCTCATGGTCCACCCTCCGAGCAATTGGGTTCTTCTTCTTCTTCTTCTTCTTCTTCTTCTTCTTCTTCTTCTTCTTCTTCTTCTTCTTCTTCTTCTTCTTCTTCTTCTTCTTCTTCTATGATATAATGACAGTCCGCAAACAAATGTTAAAGGTGTTAAAGGTGCATGCTGCCACCTACTGTACTGGTGTTTGTGGTCAATTACTGTTTACAACATTTCTAAATCCTCCTCAGTACTTCTGAGAAAATAAAAAAGAGTCCTACTAAATTCTAATAGACCCTCCCCAAATCCCTTCCAAACCCCACAATCCTGTCCAACCTCAATGATCCTTCACTTCATTCTTTCCCTCTCATCAACATACTTACAACAATATAACAACACATGCGCCACCGTTTCATCGACCATACACTCCAGACACAAACCATTCACATGCTTGCCAACCAGATGTTCAATGTACAATGTCCTAAGCGCAATCGAGCAAACACCACCTCTTCAGTTTACACAAAAGAGACACATTAAAATAAAACTGTCCCACTCCTTCAGTCACTTTCCAATTCAAGTCACATCCCTACACAGGCTCAGGGGCCTGTGAGGGCAGAACATCCTTTAACAGGATTTCTTGGAATACCTCGGCTGTAAACTCACTGAGTCCCAAAAAGCGTTCTGCCGCACTCACAATAATTCAAATTTCCTCTGATTTCTTCATTGTTTGTGCTGTGCAATTTATGACCATTGCAATAAATGGAAGGGGTGGGGCACTGTTACAGGAGGGGGTCGCAGTTCCGGAGCGACCCACTAGGTGTCATCCTCCAACAACCTTAGGCACCTCCTCACTCACAGTCGGGACTAATCATGATCCTATTGGTGTCACCTGTGTTTATCTGTTCACCTGTGTATTTATGCCCTCACTTCCCTGTGTTCCCTTGCTCAGTTTTCTCTGCTAGTTTCTCTATGTCCTGCAGTACTACTCAGTGTCTGATCGGAGACCTATGTACAGGTACTTGAGAAGTGTTCTTCCTGTTTCGTTATTTGTTTCAGTCTTAGGTAGTATTTCGTATTTTGGCTGTCAGACAGTTTTTGGAGACTTATTTGCTCCGCCTTTCTTTTATCTATTTCTGGTAAGTCCATTATTTTGTATTTTGGCTTCGGGACCACCAGTAAAGATCCTTGTTTCACCATCTCTGCCTACTGCTTAATGTATATGCTGCACCGCACCTGGGTCACACCTCACCCCAACCCTTGCATAACAGACTCCTGGGTCCATCTCAGATTAGGAGTACTGATCTTCCCATTATAATCTTATTCATTATGATCTGACTAATAGTCCAAACTGATCCTGAATACGGGCCCAGGAGACACTATGGCCCAGTCTGAAACAGCTCCCTCACCCCTACCTAATGCCCATGTTGCAGACCATTCATGGACTGGAAAGGAATTAGCAGCAGAGCAGCCCAATAAGGCAGAAACTCCATCCAGCCAATCATAAGGCCAGGTGGAACTATTACCATGTTTTTACTATGTAGCTGATACCTGACCAAGTATAGATCTGCAAGGGGGAATCAAGAAAGAAGGCCTGGTGTATATTGATAGGGTCTAGGAGTCGATTTGGTGTTGGGCCCTATGTAACAAGTTGGATTAGTAACCTCACTCCCCAGCTTGAAATTTCTTCACTCTCTCTTTTTAAATCGCTAGTTTTACCAAGGATCCCTGGTTTGAGCCCAGTGAGGGACAGGGAAGGAATATATACTCTTAAGCAGGCATAGTGATGGCTGTTAGATCTATAGTACGTTGACCCACCACCTACGCTGCGTGGGAATGGTGGACAAACCTTGACATGCCTCTGGGTCAATAGTACAAAACCCTCGTGAGATGCAAGGGGCGTCCTGTTGAAAATACACATAGTGAAATGTCATATTTGTGCTGCCCACATGACAAACAAGCCAGCAGCACAGGTGGCAGCAGGCTGGCAGGGTGACAAAATAACCTGATTTCAGCCCATCCTGACTACTGTTCCTGTAACTATCTACCCACAACAACACAGCTGACAGACAAACAAGCTGGCCACTCAGGAGCACACACAGGGACAACAAGTGTCTGTCTTTCCCTGGGAAACCTGATCATTTTGCCTATTTAGGGATTAACCTAGGGCCAGGCAGGGACAATGTTGAAGGGAGTAAGCTTACATGCTTGTCTCTGTGGAATATATCAGTAGAAAGCTGCTGACATGGTTCTCAACAGTAACACCGTTTTTGTTTAAACCCCCTAGAGTCAATGTCCGCGCCCCTGTGGAAATCTAATTAGCATAATTAAAACATCCCCATCAAAATCTGTTTAAGCTAGAGATATCTGTTTTTTGCATGAGATGCGTCTCAATCCACCGCATCCGCGGATGTCGCTCTTGCGCATCTGAGGTGAAAGGTGGCAGAGTTGGAGCAGTGTTTGTCAGACCATGAAAATATCTGTAGCGTCCAAACGCTTCTGGGGGTCGTTTTGCTCTATGACACCCAAAAGCATTTTGGCACTCGTCTGAAGTCGGTACAGTCGATCTGCCAACTTCTGTCTGTAGCATTCGAACAGTTTGGGCTACACACCCTCTGTGGAAAGGTGAGTCTCTCACGTACACGTACAAGTAGGTTGTTTAAGTGATAATGCCCGAGACGCCGGTGTTTGGAGGATATATTGGCAGGGGTGTTGTTAGGCCTGAGACACAGTTGAGGGCTGGCAAACTATGCCAATATATCCTCCAAACATCAGCTTTGAGTTCATCATCACTTTTATACAATGGGTTACCAACATATTCAAATAATGATTTACATATTTTCATTAAAAACGTTATTATGATGAATGCATTCATACTATTTCATCCTTCCACAAGATATAGTCCCGACACAAATCTAGGGTTTGTTCTATCAGTTCTGTTGCCAGAGACGCAACCCAGTCGTAAAGTATTTTTGTTCTGTATCTATGGACGCGACGGAGTCGTTCATTCTAAATGTTCTATTGCCATACTGGCTGGCAACATTCTTATCCCTTGCTAGCTAGCCAACTACGGCTAATTTACAGTCACGTCAAACAGTGCAGCCAGAATAACAACAAAGTAGCTGCATTTGAATTTGTTTAAGCTCTTTTCTAGTGACATCCATAACAATGAGCTACTGAGGAGCGATTTCACCAGGCAAAGAAAATGTGCTCTCTCGTCAGGACACTGTTGTTCAGAGGAGCTAGCCAACAATAAAGCTAACACAATCACTTCAAACTGAAGCTGGAAAGGCTGCAAACTAGCTGCAATTCATTTCATTTACCTGTTTTCTATTGATATTTCTTTGTATATATCCATAAAAATGATGCTGATTCATGATTTCGACTTGCTGAAAAAAGCTGCCTGTCTGTCTGTCTCATCCCGACTCCCGACTCCCGACACGTTCATGACTACTATTCCACAGCTGAAGATCGAATTTGAATATTGAAACAATGTTGAAAATGTCGGAGAGACAGACAGCAAGGTTTATACAAATCTCCACTGTTGAAAACTAAATGTTAATCTAAAAGAAATGTGAGATAATGTCTATATGCTTTTTATAGTGGAGATCAAGTTTATAAATTGCCTGGCTGGGCTGACTGGAAATTGGATTGCGCAGTCAGATGGAACAGAGTAAATAGGCATTTTAATGTCATAGATTTAGCTGGTGGTAACTTGTGAAATAGACACCGACTGGAATGCGGTTCTAACCAATCAGCACTCAGGATTAGACCCACCCGTTGTATCATTTACTCTAGGATGCCCACGAGCCTCACAAGACTCATCTGAAGATCCCCCGGTACCAGTTTTAAAAAAATTATGGAAGTATATGCTACCAATCAAAAGTTTTAGAAGACCTACTCATTCAAGGGTTTTTCTTTATTTTTTACTATTTTCTACATTTTAGAATAATAGTGAAGACATCAAAACTATGAGATAACACATTTGGAATCATGTAGTAACCCAAAAAGTGTTAAACAAATCAAAATATATTTTATATTTGAGATTCTTCAAATAGCCACCCTTTGCCTTGATGACAGCTTTGCACACTCTTGGCATTCTCTCAACCAGCTTCATGAGGTAGTCACCTGGAATGCATTTCAATTAACAGGTGTCTCTTCTTAAAAGTTAATTTGTGGAATTTATTTTCTTCTTAATGCGTTTGAGCCAATCAGTTGTGTTGTGACAAGGTAGGGGGGTATACAGAAGATAACCCTATTTGGTAAAAGGCCAAGTCCATATTATGACAAGAACAGCTCAAATAAGCAAATAGAAATGACAGTCCATCATTACTTTAAGACATGAAGGTCAGTCAATACGGACAATTGAAATAACTTTGTCACGCCCTGGCTCTGGGGACTCTTATATGTTGAGCCAGGGTGTGTAGGGTCTATGTTTTGTGTTCTATGTTCAGTTTCTAGTTCATGTGTTTTCTATGTTGGCCGGGGTGGTTCCCAATCAGAGGCAACGTGAATCAGCTGTTGCTTGTTGTCTCTGATTGGGAACCATACTTAGGCAGCCTGTTTTGCACTTGTCATTTGTGGGATCTTGTTCCGTGTAGGTTGGTGTTTTGTTACCTTAGGACTTCACGTATCGTTTGGTTGTTTTGTTGTATTGTAATAGTACTCATTAAAAGATGTACGCATATCACGCTGCGCCTTGGTCCACCTCTTACGACGATCGTGACAAACTTTGAAAGTTTCTTCAAGTGCAGTCGCAAAAACCATCAAGCGCTATGATGAAACTGGCTCTCATGAGGACCGCCACAGGAATGGAAGACCCAGAGTTACCTCTGCTGCAGAGGATAAGTTCAGTTGAGTTACCAGCCTCAATTGAAGCCCAAATAAATGCTTCACTGAGTTCAAGTAACAGACACATCTCAACATCAACTGTTCAGAGGAGACTGTGTGAATCAGGCTTTCATGGTCAAATTGCTGCAAAGAAACCACTACTAAAGGACACCAATAAGAAGAAGAGACTTGTTTGGGCCAAGAAACACGAGCAATGGACATTGTCCTTTGGTCTGGAGTCCAAATTTGAGAATTTTGGTTCCAACCACCGTGTCTTTGTGAGACGCGTGTGGGTGAACAGATGATCTCTGCATGTGTATTTCCCACCGTAAAGCATGGAGGAGGAGGTGTTATGGTGTGGGGGTGCTTTGCTGCTGACACTGTCTGTGATTAATTTAGAATTCAAGGCACACTTAACCAGCATGGCTACCACTGCATTCTGCAGTGATACGCCATCCCATCTGGCGGGGCTTAGTGGGAATATCATTTGTTTTCAACAGGACAATGACCCAACACACCTGTAGGCTGTGTAGGGCTATTTGACCAAGAAGGAGAGTGATGGAGTGTTGCATCAGATGACCTGTCCTCCATAATCCCCCGACCTCAACCAAATTGAGATGGTTTGGGATGAGTTGGACCGCAGAGTGAAGGAAATGCAGCCAACAAGTGCTCAGCATATGTGGGAACTCCTTCAAGACTGTTGGAAAAGCATTCCAGGTGAAGCTGGTTGAGAGAATACCAAGAGTTTGCAAAGCTGTCATCAAGGCAAAGGGTGGCTATTTGAAGAATCTCAGATATAGGACAGACACTTCAGAACAAACTTCATTTAGATTTTTGGGGGGACTATCTGTTGTTCCATGTAGTGAATCTGTTATTCAATGCATTTGTATGGGCTAATAGCAGTAAGGCCAAACTTCAAAATTCAATATCAAATAGCGAAATGATCATTGGTATGACTTACTTAAAACAATTCCATATGTTAGCTTAGTACCCTGGGTACTAAGGAACTATACTGAACAAAAATATGAACGCAACATGTAAAGTGTACAATACACCAGAATGTAATCGATGTAGACCACTAGACCGCGACCAAGCATGTCCCGAAACACCTCGTTCACAAAGGACTTGAAGACGGATGGATTATTCATCAAACCGTACGGCATCACCAGGTATTCTTAATGCCCCATGGTTGTGCTGAATGCGGTCTTCCACTCATCCCCCTCTCGGACACGCACCAGGTTCTACGCACTCCGGAGATCTAATTTTGTGAAGAAGCGTGCCCCATTTATTGACTCGATCACAGATGGAATGAGGGGTAGAGGATAACTATAACATATAGTCCCCTTATTCAGTGCTTGGAAATCAATGCAAGGGCGCAGACCTCTGTCTTTCTTCTTCACAAAAAAGAAACTCCAGGAGGCGGGCGAATTGGAAGGATGTATAAACCCCAGGTGCAGGGACTCGGAGACGTATGTCTCCATAGCCTCCGTTTCAGCCTGTGACAGGGGGTACACATGACTCCTGGGAGGCACAGCATCTACCCGGAGGTTTATCGCGCAATCCCCCGCCCGATGAGGTGGTAATTTGGTCACCTGCATTTTGGAAAACGCGTGCGCCAAATTGAGGTATTCGGGAGGGAATACGCACGGTGGAGGTAGTGTCTGGACTTTCCACCGTGGTTGCACCAACGGAAACACCTAGACACTTACCCTGACACTCTCGCGACCACCCCGTGAGAACCCTCTGCGGCCATGAAAAGGTGGGGTTGTGTAGTGCTAACCAGGGAAGACCTAACACAACAGGGTAATAAGGAAACTCAATAATAAAAAATAGTGACTTGCTCTCGATGTGTCTCATGTGTAACCATAGGGACTGGTGCTGTAACCTACCTAACGAACCCGGACCCTAATGGTCGACTGTCAAGTGCTCTTGTTGGGAGTGGAATGGATAGGGGAACCAATGAAATGCCTAGACTATTTGCAAATGACCTGTCCATAAAGTTCCCAGCTGCGCCTGAATCGACCAGTGCCTTACACTGGGAACTACCGTGTAATCAGGAAAGCGGATGGGCAGGGTACAGTGTGCAGCAGAGGGCTCTGAACGAGTGTGGGTGTTCGATACCTGGGGTGATGCGTGAGTGCCCTGCCTGCCGTCTCCAAACCCAAAAGAACGCAGACGACAGCATGCAGCAGAATGTCCTCCCGTGCCACAAGAGTGACACTGGTGCTGTCGTCCTCCGCTCTCCCTGATCGCCGCTCCACCCAGCTCCATTATCTTGTGATCCGGGTTGGGGGTGGGTAGAACGGGCAGGCCCCTTCCAGGACGTCCTCTAGAAGCCAGCAGGTTGTCCAACTGGATGGCCATGTCCACCAGTTGATCGAAGGACAACGTGGTGTCCCGGCAGGCTAGCTCCCTTTGGACGTCCTCTCGTAGCTGGCACCGGAAGTGGTCGATGAGGGCCCGCTGGTTCCACCCGGACCAGCCGCTAGAGTCCGAAACTTCAGGGTGAAGTCCTGCGTGGTCTTCGTCCCCTGTCTCAGGTGGACCAGCCGCTCAACCACCTCTCTACTTGGAGCTCCACCGATCTTCACTACTCTCCACAATAAACAATCATACAAAAAGGCAAGGGGGCAGAGGGAACACCTATTGTGATTGGTGATTTGAAGGAGTCAGGCGCAGGAGGTTAAATCACAGAATACAGAATGTATTCCGGAATACAGAGTTACGCAGAAATGCGTCAAACAGTCCAGTGCGCAAAACAGGCGCTCTGGAAAATACAAGGCACACGGGGAAAAATACCCCAGCAATACAAAATACACGGAGCTCAACTGAGCTACACTCTCCTCACAATAAACAATCATGCACAAGGACAAGGGGGCAGTGGGAAGTACTGATGAGGGGATATGAACCAGATTTGTGTAATAAACAAGACAAAACAAATGGAATGATGGGATGAGTAGTGGCAGTGGCTAGAAGACCGGTGACGACGAACGCCGAAGCCTGCCCAAACCAGGAGAGGAGGCAGCTTCGGAGAAAGTCGTGACACTTATACAGGTACTGATGAGGGGATATGAACCAGGTGTGTGTAATAAACAAGACAAAACAAATGGAATGATGAGATGAGGAGCGGCAGTGGCTAGAAGGCCGGTGACGACAACCGCCGAAGCCTGCCCGAACAAGGAGAGGAGGCAGCTTCAGAGGAAGTCATGACAACCTGACAGGTGCTGCATATCAAGAAGCTGATTAAACATTATGGTCATTACAATGGTGCACCTTGTGCTGGGGACAAAAAAAGGCCACTCTATAATGCACCGTTTTGTCACACAACACATTGCCACAGATGTCTCAAGTTTTGAGGGAGCATACAATTGGCATTTTGATTGCAGGAATGTTCACCAGCGCTGTTGCCAGAGAATGTTCATTTCTCTACCATAAGCCACCTACAACGTTGTTTTAGAGAATTTGGCAGTACGTCCAACTGGCTTCACAACCACAGACCACGTGTAACCACGCCAGCCCAGGACCTCCACATCCGGCTTCTTCACCTGCGGGATAATTCTGATTGGCTGGGCCCACCCCTGCCTGCACCCCTGCCCAGTCATGTGAAATCCTAATTGATTTATTTCAATTGAATGATTTCCTTATATGAACTGTAACTCAGTCAAATCTTTGAAATTGTTGCACGTTGCGTTTAGATTTGTGTTTAGTATGTATATACAAGAACTATGGAAAACTAGTGGTTTGATGATAGAATATGGTGAGATAAATATTATGAGATAGAATTTGATAAATATCATACTGTTTGGCACATTATCTAAGATATTCATTGCCAACTTTAATTACACCTTTCATTTCAGAGAATAAAAAGTCTAAAACCCAGTCTCCTTGGATCTCCAAAACATGTTGGCTTGTAGGAAAGCATATCAACACAATCTCTTTTTGCCTGCCAACAACCCACCACCCCACACAGACTCACAAATGCTCACCCATAGCACCATGCTAAACCAACACACTATGAACACACACCTTCTAACCTCAAACACACACACAACCACACACACTATCTCTCTTCCCACCCTGTGGTGGCCCCTTGTTGTAAACACAGTGATATTCTGACCAACTGCAGAATCCTATTCTTTGCAGCCGATGACATCAGTGACATGTAAAGCTATCTGGCATTGTCCAGCCCATTGGAGCTCTTTAGCAATATAATCACCAGTTAAATGGCCATGGGCTACAGGGATAAAAACTAAAGTCAGCAACTGGTCAGCAAATCACAATTGAAAGCTTTAAATAGTGGAATTGCTCCGTAAGCAATGCATGCAGGGGGCATTGTGGAGCTGTTGCTCAGGCAGAGGGGAGGCAACTAGGAGAGATGTAGTGGTTTGGATGTCTTTAGAACAGTCCCTTTATGGGATCTGTAAATATCACATCTGTTCTGAACTAGACAGAGAGAGAGAGAGAAAGAATACTCTAGAATTACACACTAAAAATAACCTTATAACATAATCAATTTGTAAACAACTGAGGAAAATAAGTGGCTTTAATTTAGAGTCACCTGAATGATCTTAGTGGACCAAGCTCCAAGCTAGTGCAAACAGAGCGTAGGCTGTGTAATCAAATGCCACAGTGTGAAAAATCTGAAATGTGATTTTACTAGCAAACCTCTGTCAAGACGATGAACTGTAAATCCCTGAATGTGATCCATATCTAGATGTAAGCTCAAGCTCAGCTTGATCTTTTCAACTAGGCTTTCAGTATGGAGCACTAATACCATACTATACCTTTGTGATACAGCCCTGAGTTTTTCCTGACTATGTTACCCGAGCAGGGAAAAGTTTGGGTCCTATAGTTATAAGCTATAAGTAGACCCTGGAGTTTGTCCCAGTCAGATCAGGTGGGCAGGAGAAATTCAGGGCCCTACTTTGTTCTAAGATCCCTTGGTTGGCTATGAGGGCAAACTGTCCATAGCAGCCCAGCGAAAGGGTTCAGGAGCAGGCCAGAGAGAATAGAGAGAGAGAGAGAGAGAGAGACAGTGCTACTGTCACTCAGTGTTCCCACCACAGGCGTGCTATACTGTCTGAATGAGAAGCATCTGGAACAATTACAATGGGTGTGTGAAAGTGCTACTTGCTGGGCAGGTGGAGTGGACCGAGTCAGTGTACTCTGCAAAACTGATGCTTGTTATTGATGCTCATACATACAGTATGTATAACAGCTATTGACAATATTACTTCTGCATAAAGGTATGGTATTTTGAAGAAGAAGTATTTTCTAATTGGTTATGTGAAAAAGTTTCCCTTTATATATAACTTGTAGAATGTATGATATTTTGAAGGAAATTAGATGTTAAATAAATAATGAAACCCAGGTGATATTTAGGACCAGAGTATTTCATGAATAGTAATTGCGTGGACACACTGACTGTAGGCCTATAACCGCTCACATGTAGCGTAATATAATATTAACTCCTGCAGAATTATGTATTTCTTGTAGTAAAATTAAACAAAAAATGTCAATTTTGTCTCAGGAACAGGTGTGGAGAAATAAGATTTTTTTATTTCAGCATCTCTTGAGAAAATGTGAATACGTGTGTAATGTGTTATTGACACTGTTATGCAAGCAGACAGTATTTCAACCACATCAAAATGCACCCTAGATGAACTGAAGTCTTATCAGAAACGTGTTTAGTCGTTTTCTCAGTTTTTCATTTCCTTAAAACCGGTCAAACTGATGACATTTGGACATTTTGCGCAGGACCAATCTTTCCACTGTTTTGGAATTATTGTGTTTTCTCCCTGATCCCTAAACGAAACAGACAACTTTACCTGTGTTAACTAGATTACTAACGCATTCATTCTATCGATATAAAACATTAACCTGGTGAGCACTACTTTATTTAGTCTTCCGGGGCAACAAGTTATGACAGAGGTATTTAACTATAGTTGACAAACAAATAGCCTACCAAATGTCGGAAATTACAATATGGCCTACCAAATGTCCGAAATTATAAGCAGAAACTTGTCTAAATTAGGGGTGAAAGTAGCCAGTAGTAAATTATAATAAATCAATTATAGTGAATTATTATGGTGGATCGAACTGCGCAGGCTACGTTTTGAAGTGATTTGTTTGACAATCAGATGAAAGCAACATCACATAACACCCATGATATGCGAAACTGAGGCCTGTGCAGACCGGAAAAAACAACAGTAAACAAGATAAGATGTTTACATGCCACTATCTCCCGTCTTAGATAAGCAAATGCCTGGCATCTTATCCAGGTTTCTCATAACCAGGATACAAGCTTTTTCGGCTTATTGTAAACGGGATATGATGTTTATATGGGTTAACTCAAAAACAGAATATTTGAGTGTCCCGAATAATAACGGAATATTGGTGTGCATTTAAACGTAGTCAATGTGAAAACTTTTGAAAAGACAACTCTCATGGATAAATCAGTCAAAGCCCCACCTAGTGGTAGTAGTCACTGATTTCAATTATTTGGTTTTTATAGTCAAGTACAAAGAAGTGGTTAACACAGTTTTATGTAGAGAAAGCCTTGCTGTTTTCTTGCACTCTAGAAACAACTATATGAAGCACAACAAAATACATTGTTTCCATTCGCATTATAGTAAACAAATTGTCAAAAAGCAAAAGAATCGTGTAAGTAACATAAATCCTATTGTTGTGTGTGTCAAAGCAAGTTCTTCTGTCTGGCATTGCCCTCGGGCAGATTAGATGGGCACATCAGGCCGTGACCCCATTCTAAAACTGGTGATTCACCATAGTGGGGTTGTTTGCCAAACCAGTTGGTGCTATCTCAGTCTCCCAGGAAGGCAATGGGCCGTTTCACTACAGATGTAGGATCTTCATTTGATTTCCTACACAGCAGGAAATGCAAACGTGTATTTGAGTTTTAAAAAGGCTTCTAAAGTTTGTAATTTCCACTTTGTAAATTCAGACTTGATTTTCCCAAAAGTAAAATGTCTCAACACCTACAAAAATATCCATTCATAATAATCCACATAATAATTCAC